>NC_060171.1:34299669-34331068 GCF_021292245.1 Micropterus dolomieu | reverse complement strand
TAGTAAAATCATGCATCTGTGGCGGTCACTAATTCATTTATCAACAACCATTATTTTGAATCACAAATAATGTAGCTTATTTTTCATTGTAATAAGTACTTTCATTAGAGACAGCCTGACTGGCTCTATGTAGAGCGTGTGTGGCACTGTGTCTCCTCAGCTGAGTGTCAATCAACAATACTGTCTAAGTGTTCATCAGTCTCAACAAATGTGATCAAAACACCTCCACACAAAACACATTTTTTTGTGTTTGTCCTGCTTTAGAATATCATAGTTCAATAGCTACAGGGCCAAGTCGTTTGCCGTGGAATGCCGCCCCTCTCAGGCAATTTCATTCTGGTTAAAAATTACCCAGACTGCTCTGGTAGACTTTCATGTAACGGCAGTTTTTTTGTCGAACTGCAGGCATTGCATTGCAGTCTCTATGTCAGGCTTTATAGTGATCAAGATAAATTCATTGGCAACTGAAGACTGAAGACAAAAACATCCTCCCAGAAAGGTATAAAGAAGTGCAGGATTCGAGTTACGTGGGAGCCAGTGGGAGCCCAGCTCCCATAAGGAGAGTCTGAGCTCCCATGGAAGTAGTAAAATCATGCATCTGTGGCGGTCACTAATTCATTTATCAACAACCATTATTTTGAATCACAAATAATGTAGCTTATTTTTCATTGTAATAAGTACTTTCATTAGAGACAGCCTGACTGGCTCTATGTAGAGCGTGTGTGGCACTGTGTCTCCTCAGCTGAGTGTCAATCAACAATACTGTCTAAGTGTTCATCAGTCTCAACAAATGTGATCAAAACACCTCCACACAAAACACATTTTTTTGTGTTTGTCCTGCTTTAGAATATCATAGTTCAATAGCTACAGGGCCAAGTCGTTTGCCGTGGAATGCCGCCCCTCTCAGGCAATTTCATTCTGGTTAAAAATTACCCAGACTGCTCTGGTAGACTTTCATGTAACGGCAGTTTTTTTGTCGAACTGCAGGCATTGCATTGCAGTCTCTATGTCAGGCTTTATAGTGATCAAGATAAATTCATTGGCAACTGAAGACTGAAGACAAAAACATCCTCCCAGAAAGGTATAAAGAAGTGCAGGATTCGAGTTACGTGGGAGCCAGTGGGAGCCCAGCTCCCATAAGGAGAGTCTGAGCTCCCATGGAAGTAGTAAAATCATGCATCTGTGGCGGTCACTAATTCATTTATCAACAACCATTATTTTGAATCACAAATAATGTAGCTTATTTTTCATTGTAATAAGTATTTAGTATTATTTACATTAAAAAGTTAAACAGACTTAAATTAACATACTTTCCTAATGGACTACGCTGCGCACTACATGACTGACAGGATGGTTGCACTTCTCCAGGCTGAGGCCACCCCCCGCAAATATGTTCAACTAGAAATAGACTCTGTATTGACTGCTGCTTATTTGTTTAGTATTATTGGCTTTTTAATGCATCCTCCAATTAGTACAGCGCTACATATGATAATATGCTTGCCAATGTGTGCCGGCGGCCAGAAGTGCGTAAAATAATTTCACTTTAATATTAAACCTACCATAAAGGGCGGGATTGCAGTCTCTACTTGAGCAATAGTATCTGATGGCATTTTTCATGCTATTGAAACTTAAACTTTGTTGCAATATCGCAGACTTCTGGGGCGATTGACTGCTGTGTTTGTGCGTCTGCGTGTGTGAGAGAGAGGGAAATGTTGAATCACGTAATAACCAATGATCTCTCTCTCTCTCTCACTGCCGGTAACGTTAGTTTATTAGAGACCCTCACGAACCTCAGATTATAACACGAACCCTGAGGAAGTGACATTGTATAAAGAGTTGTGGTGGATGAATGGGTTGGACACAGGACTTTTACCTGGAAGATTGAGGTTTGGTTCCTGTGTGACCCTGAAAGTTAATGTTGACCTATTATTTTTATACATATGTATACATATAATATATATATTTTTTCCAAATCCTAACCGAAGGCTTTCCAAAACATGGTTAAAGTTGTGTCACAGTTTGGTTAGGTTTAGGTATTAAAACTACTACGTTTTGGAGGGACTTCCGGTTGCACGCTCAAGCATGGCCTCTTAAAAACTTTCTCTCCAAGAAGCACATCTGTCTGATACTGAACATGTTAAATTAAAGAAAGGGTCCTATAAACACGCTTTCTTATCTTCATATAAATCAGGGAAGAGGGGTTGCCATTTTAATTTCAAACCAGGTCAGGTATGAGCATATATCAGAAAAAAGAGATAAAGAGGGCAGATTTATATTGGTCAAAGGAAGAATAGATGGGATATTAATGACCATTCTTAACATATACGTACCCCCGGGCAGCAACTGGGCCTTCGATAAACAATTATTTGACATTATGTCCACTGAAATTCAGGGAATACTTATATGTGGAGGCGATATGAACATTAGATTATCCAAATTGGACACTTCTTGATCAGACCTATCTCAACAAAAATCGATCAGTTAAAAAAATGTCTGTTTTTATGGAAGAACTGGGTATTATAGACATTTGGAGAGAGCTCCACCTAACCAGCAGGGACTATACACATTTCTCCGCACCCCACAACACCTACTCTAGGACTCTACTACTTTTTTTACTTTTAGTAAGGAGAGACATAAAATTCAAGATTGTGAAATTGGGACAATTGATATCTCTGACTACTCCCCCATAACATTGAAAATGAGCATTAATAACAACCCGAAATCCTCACTTTGACGACTAAACTCAAGTATCCTAAACAACCCCCAGGTAAAAGAACAAATAAAGACTGAAATCGTAACTTACATCAAGGAGAATGATAATGGGGAGGTTTCCCCCTCAGTACTGTGGGATGCCTGCAAAGCAGTGCTAAGGGGTAAAATTACTGCACATACCACGTTTCTGAAAAAACTTAAAAAGGAGAACCTTAATAAACTACAAGCCAAACTTAAGGAACTACAGAGACAACACAAGGACACATTGGACAATGACAAGAAACTAGACATAAAAAAACTGCCAAATGAAATAGAAGAAATACAAAAAAACCCTACTATTTCTGAGACAAAGATATTATGAGATAGGGGGCAAATTTACAAAATTATTAGCTTATAAATTAAGGAAACAAGAGGCAGACAGTACAGTTCATAAAACCCCAGAACTGGATTAATACACTATGACACAGAAAATATACAGCAAAGCTTTGAATCATATTAAACAAATCTATATTCCCAACCAAAAACAGAAAATTAACCACAGATTGAAAAAATTTCTTAACTCGTTGAATTTATCCCAAGTAACAAAGGAACGAAACAACACGCTAATTAGGGACATCACAAACAAAGAAGTCAGTGTGGCAATTAGCAGGCTGAAAGCCCACAAAAGCCCAGGTACAGATGTTACAGCATGTAACTGGGCACTAAAAGAAGGACAGACCCCCCCATGATGGAAAGAGGCTACAATAACCGTTATCCCAAAAGGAGGAAAAGATCAACTCGATTGTGGACAATACAGGCCAATTTCAGTATTAAATCTGGATTATAAAATATACACATCGATACTAGCAAAGAGATTTGAAGATATTATACCAAAACTAATTCATTTAGATCAGACAGGATTTATACCTCAGAGACAGACCCAGGACAGTATCAGGTGAACATTACATCTTATACAGCGACAGAACGAGATGGAAGCAATGTCAATGGGACTAGAAAAGCATTTGACTCAGTAAGATGGGCCTTCTTATATAAAGTTCTTGAAAAATCAGGTTTCCATTACACTATCATTCAAGCAATTAAAACACTCTATACAATAAACCCACAGCAAGAATTAAAGTTAATGGCAACCTCTCCAACCCTTTTGTTTTGGAACACGTGTACACAGTGATGCCCCTGCTCCCCTATGCTTTTCTCGCTAATTGAACCCCTTAGCCAGCGGATTAGGCAAGATGAAGGTATTACAGGAATACAGATACAAGGAGCGGAACATAAACTAGCCCTCTTTGCTGATGACATTTTGATCTATCTGGGCCAACCATCAGAATCACTGCCAGTATTAATGTCCACTTTAGAAGAATTCGGCCAGCTATCAGGATGTAAGCTGAATGTTCATAAAACACAGATTCTGACCTTCAATTATGATCCCCCAAGAGAAATAAAGCACACATATAACTTCAAATGCAACTTGCTAAATTAAATGGAGTTCTGTCACTCCCGGATCTGAATGGCTATTGTTACGCTGCCCAGCTAAGGACACTAGTATTCCTATGCAACCCCAATTTTACCGCAAGGTGGAAAGAAATAGAAGAAAGAAGTACTAGAGGCCCTCCAATACAGGCTATAATGACAGATGGAAAATTTATGTCTTATTTTATAGATACAGATAATCCATGGATTAATCTGACTCTCAGCAGGAAGTCAGTAAAAAAAATAACCTAATGAAGGCTGAGAAAATGTACAGGTGGTGTGCGTACGATTCTGACTTTGTACCCAATACAATTCATTTAGCTGACACTTTTATCCAAAGCGACTTACAATTGTCAGAGGTCGCACGCCTCTGGAGCAATGAGGGGTTAAGTGTCTTGCTCAGGGACACAATGGTGGATGGGTCACAGTGGGGGATTGAACCTGGGTCTCTCACACTAAAGGCGTCTTATCCATTGCGCCATCACCACCCCCAATAGATATGATAATAGGTTTAAAACATGGGCAGACACAGGTCTTACATTGTATTGCACCTTTATGCGCAACGGATGGCTATAACAATTTGAAACTAGAAAACCAGGACTTTTACAGATACCTACAGGTAAGAAATAGACATAAAATTAAAAAAGAAAGTTCTGAGACCCTAGAGAGTCCCATTTTGCGGATATTTTCATTGGCTTATACCACAAATATCAATAGGAAAATTATTGCAAGATTATACCAGGGGCTGCAGGAAAGCAAATCAGGGAGCACTCAATATGGGAAAAAGAGATGGGAGAAAGAGGCAGACATTTTGATAGAGGAAAAAGACTGGGAAGCTATATGTCATCAACAATGGAAGACAACTTTCTATCATGGAGGGAATTTAGCTGGAAAAACACTGAGATATTTTATTACCCCAATACAGAAGTGATACCAAAAAAAAGGGTCAAGTTGCTGGAGACAATGCGGCACCAATGAGGCAAACCACTCTCATATATTCTGGGAATGCCCTAAAATACTACCCTTCTGGCAAAAAGTTCATCTTATAGAGACCATTTTAAAAATTACCATCCCTTTCCATATATCATTTTTGTAGCTAAGCCTTGAATCACCTAACCTTCTGACCCCTGCAGATAAGTACTTGATGGAAATCTTACTCATAGCTAGTAAAAAAACTCGATACAGGGTCACCAGGAATTGAAGACTGGTTTAACACAATACATGAAATATATGTAATGGAACGACTAACTTTCAACTTACGACTACAGAAATCTAAATTTAAGGACTTCTGGGGTAAGTGGATTGACTACATCACCCCTCTCAGAGCTGATTTGGCCTGAGGGAGGACATGTACGTGGGGAAGTGTCGGGAGTCCCCGCAGTATTGGGGATGTGTATGTGACAGCTGAGTCAACAGAGTTGGGCACAGACTGTATTTTCAGATGGGGTGGAGGAGGTGCGTGAGCATGAGAAGCAGCCCTGGCAGCCACTGCAGGGCATCTATGCTGCTGGCAATGATCATGGAGGTCATGGCGTTCCCACCATTGCCCGGAGAGCGGTGAGGGTGCGCAGCAGGCTGGGAACAGCCAACATGCGCCTGATTATTTCCGACACTGTCCTTGCGGTGTCTATGATGGAGCCAAATTGAGGTGCATATGAATCTGCGTATGTTGCAATTCTGGCTTGGGAGATGGTGATTGAGACAAAAAGGTGAGTGATGTGCTGGCAGCTGCTGATCTCCAATGCTTCTTCTTGGGACATCGTGGTTGACTTGGCAGGCAGCTTTGTCAGAGAGAATGCCAGCATTGAAATGTTGCTGATGATGACTAGAACGTGCACAGCCACCTTGCTGGCTTACTTCATTCCAAAGCATGGGCACCTGAGGAGCGAGAGCCAGGCCTACGATCCTAGAAATGACTCGCAGCAGGCGTGGAATTCGAAGCCTGGCAGGTTGGACATTTGTGGATCACGCTTTCCTTAGAAGACATTCTGTTTCCTTAGAGGGTGAAGCCTATGTGTAATAGAATTACACAGATTAACTTTTGCTAAAAGTTATATAGAAAATTATTTGAGAGAAAGAATGCAGGCATCCCATTTAAAAAGGTTTTTACAGGCAAATTCACTGGTACACACTGGTATATGAGTTCAGTTGCATCTTTTCGCAGATTAATGGGTCCTGCCCATAGACTGCATATAAGAAGTGGACATAGTCTTCTTGACGTCACCCATTGTTTTGTGGAATGCTGTGCTAACAGACGTGTGCTAGCTAGCTAGCTTGCTTAGCTAGGTGCATCTGTAATTCACGTTAACAGTCTTAAAACTAAATGTACTCACCAGAGAAAGTGAACAACCAACTCCTAATACGCTTTTTCAACGGTGCTGGTTACATTTACACAGTGCCATGGTCACTAGTCACTAGAGTGACTAGTCACAGGCTAGTCACTCTAGCCTGATTGACAGGTCGCCATGGTAACAACTTGCCAATCATAGATAATCCCGCCCTGAAGCATACTCTGCTTTATGGTCTATTTTCCTCTAAATAATTTACTAAATGAACATCATTTTATATTAAAGAATACATGACACTAGCGACTGAGACCATAAACTCATCAGGAAAGTGTTTACTGAGGAAATAAATCAGCTGAGAAGTAGGGTCATTTTACCATTATTTCTAATGGAATCGGACTTCTTTTTGCAACCAGAAGAGTCGCCCCCTGCTGGCTGTTCAATAGAATGCAGGTTTAAGGGACTTCCGCATTGGCTTCCCGCTTGGCCCTGCCACAAGCAAAAATGGTTCAAGAATAAAAAAAGAAGTTCAGGTTGTTGACTTGGCCTCCAAATATCTCAGATCTTAAAGCATTAGATGTTATTACATTTATCCATTTTCCTCTGTTTCCTTTCCTCCTTGTTGCATTTCTTTCTTTTTTGTTCCCTCCATACTTCTTCCTTTCTTTTTCCTTCAGTTTAGTCTTTACATCCATCCATTCCCTTCCATCCCTCATCTCTTTGTCCTGTTGTTCAGAGCTTACTTCCGTCCCCTTTTGTTATTTTTATTTTCTAAATGCATTTTTTTTACTCTCTCCTCTCTTCCCTACCTTCCAGCTGCTGCTTCCATACCTCGCTCCTCTCTCTCTCTCTTTAGATCCTTTAAATATTCAGCCCACCTTCTTTAATAGATATTTTAGTAGTAGAAAAGAAGTAGAAATATGAGTAGATATATATGTGTGACATATCTTATTATGAGATAATATTTTCTCTAATTTTTCTATATATTTGTTGTGCATACAATACAGATTCTCTATGTACATCTCACTATTTCAGTACACCCACACACATGCATAGTTAACACTCATGGCTCTGCATGAGACATTTGCTCGTTACTGTTTAAATATTCATAAGGATAACTTATGAAGTGAGGTTAAAAGGTATTTCATCAGTAAACTGTGCTCATCTTAGAGAGTGTGTGTGTGTGTGTGTGTGCGTGTGTGTGAGATTCGTAGAGACTCTTAAGAGTGATCTAAACTAAACAATAATGAAGTTCAAAGGCTACATCTGGTGATAAAGCACCATAAGCACCATGCTGCATGTGTGCATGTTGTTGCTTTGTCTTCACAAGTGCTCCTGGCCAGGACATGGAGGGTAAGACACACACGCGCACGCACACACACAATTACATTCCTATATGACCAACATTGGTCTCTTGTTCTACAAAAATGTGTACAAGTGTGGTCCTCTATTTTGGGTAATTTTGAAAAAACAAGTATGTTTTGGAGTTTTTTAGGTCATATGAATGTAAAGGAATGTATCAACATAGAACTTGAACCTCTCCAGTCTGCAGTGAAAATGTCTGCGGTAAATACAAACTGAATGGTCATAGAAAGAATACATTCTGTGTATATACGCATCACGGTGGTGGTTGGGGACATGGAATCCGAGTGGGCCATGTACAAAGCCTCCATTATAGGGGCAGCTGGTAGGAGCTGTGGTCAGAAATTCATTGACTGGTGGACACCAGCAGTGTTGAAAGCTGTCAAGCTGAAGGAGGCCTTTTGAGCTTGGTTAGCTCCATTATTTCCTCAAGCAGCAGACAGATACCGGGAGGCCAGAAGGGCTGCAGCTTCCACTGAAGCAAAAATGTGGATGTGGGAGGAGCTTGGCTCAAGCCATGCTCAGCCAGTGAGGAGAACTGCTGACCTGGACTGGGGATATTGTTGAGCGGTGGAAAGTGCACTTTGCAGAGCTTCTGAACCTGGCCAATACATCCTCTGTGGAGGAGTCTGAAGACTAGGGGGAAGCCTCACCCATATCTTCGGCAGAGGTCACTGAGCCAATCAAAAAGCTCCTCTGCAGTATGGGAGCCACATGTGGATGTGATTCTACCTGAGATGCTAAAGGCCCTGGAGATTGTTGGGTTGTCTTGGCTGATACACCTTTTCAGTGTCATGTGGTGTTCAGGGAAAGTACCTGTGGAGTGGGAGAATGGGGTGGTGGTGACTGGAAGGTGTGCTCCAATTATGGGGATATTACATTGCTCCATGTTTTTTTCAAGGTGCTGGAATGGAGGATCTGACTGATTGCTGAACCACAGATTCAGGAGGAGCAATGCAGATTACATCCTGGCTATGAAACCGTGGACCAGCTCTTTAGCCTCGCAGGGTTGTTTGGGGCTCATTGGAGTTTGACCATCTAGTTTACATGTGCTTTGTGGACTTGGAGAAGGTTTACCACAGTGTCCCCTGGGAGCCTATTTAATAGTATCGCTATAGTCCTGTGCTGATCAGCTGTCTCCGGTGTTCATGCACAGTTTTAACACCTCACTGGAGACATGCCATGTGCCAGCCTGCTTCAAAGCCTCCACCATCATCCCTGTCCCCAAAAAGCCAAGGACCACAGGACTAAATGACTTCAGACCTGTCGCCCTGACATCTGTGGTTATGAGCCCCTTGTGTTGTCCCATCTAAAATCCATTACAGACCCACTCCTGGACCCCCTGCAGTTCGCCTACAGAGCCAACAGGTCTGTAGACGACACAGTAAACATGGCCCTTCATTACATCCTCCAGCACCTGGACTCCCCAGGAACCTACGCCAGGATCCTGTTTGTGGATTTCAGCCCTGCTTTCAACACAATCATCCCGGCCCTGCTGCAGGACAAGCTCTCCCAGCTGAGTGCCTGACCCCACCTGCAAGTGGGAGCTGAACATCACCTCCCTCACCAAGAAGGCCCAGCAGAGGATGTACTTCCTGCGGCAGCTGAAGAAGTTCAGCCTGCCAAAGACAATGATGGTGCACTTCTACACCGCCATCATCGAGTCCATCCTCACCTCCTCCATCACCATCTGGTGATCTGGGCAGGCTGCAGCATATCTTCGGTGTGTAGAGAAGGTGATTGGTTGTCACCTTCCATCTCTTCAGGACCTGTACACCTCCAGGACTCTGAGGCGTGCAGGAAAGATTGCAGCTGACCCCTCCCACCCCGGACACAACCTATATCAGACTCTCTCCTCTGGCAGGAGGCTGCGGTCCTTCAGGACCAAAACCTCTCGCCGCAAAAACAGTTTCTTTCCGATAGCAGTGGGCTTCCTCAACAAGGCCCGGGTCCCCACTGTCACTGACTCTCATGCCCCCCCTCCACGAAAACACACATGCTCATACACACTCCTGATCCACTTTACACCAACTCTCAACTTTATGCTCATGTTGTGAACTTTTGTTCTGTAAGCACCAATTTATATGAAGGCAAATTCCTCGTATGTGAAAATGTACCTGGCAATAAAACTGATTCTGATTCTAAAAGCCTGCAATCCATTCACACTATAGAAGAGTCTGAAAAAAACAAAATGTGTTAAGCCAGGAATCCACGGACTGTGTGTCGGTTTTGATGCGTTCATAGCCCGGCGTCAAAGTCCACTGGAAGCATCCCAGAAGCATTTCAGCGGCTGCCCTACGTTATTGACTTGTTATTAATTTGTCATTTTTGTGCTTCTACTACCTTCTTCACAGCTCTATGTGACCCCACTTCGTTCCGTCAACTTCAGGCTGCATTTCCTACAGGGAGCATTTCAGAATCAGAGCATTTTGCCTGCCTGATTTTATTGACATGTTTAGATGTTGTTGATTTGGTAAACAGTGTTTGTGTTTTGTGCTTCTACTATGACTGAGTGGGCCAAGTAGTTTAATAATTTCTTTTTGTGTCCATTTTAACGATGTTTATTGTTGTTTTTTACGATAGGGAGTATCCAAAGGGTGTTTTATTTTGAAAACTGACTGATTCTCTATGCCGTTCTGTGTCTGACTTCCTGCCTGGTTCGATCTGCTCTTGATGTGGCTAGCGTCAAAAATAGACCTACTACCTATTCTCTGCAGAGTGGAGTGGAAAGCCACTTCTGGTACGCACTGCAGGCACATCTGGTGGACGAGCATTGACAATAATGGTCGCGATTAGCTCCAGCAACTGCGGCGCAGCCGTAATGCGCCGTAGTCAGAGTCAGTGGATTTTAGGGTTTAGTGAGTTGTTATAATCCCTGCTCCAGCCTTCCTGGGCATTGCTGAGTGTGAGCGTTAGCACTCACACACCTGCAGGTCCCTTCTTGTCTAAAATCTATTTACATTTTCAGAGGGTTTTAGACATGATTTTGGCACCAACAATGGGCCTCTAAAATGTCCAATATTGGCTCACCAGTCAACTATTGGTGAATGTGTTACCACACAGAGGTCCACTGTTCAATACAGACACAACGGGACACACACACACACACAAACACGCGCGCAGGACACAGGTCTGTAACTGAAGCACATCACAATAGCAGTGGGCAGATATCATGCCGCCCCAGGGTCAGCAGTGTCAGGATTATATGTCTCCAACATGACTAAATGGACTCTGTGCTAACAACTGGGACTTCACTTATCGACACTGAAGAAGTCATAACCTGCTGCTCAGCACAAGGTCAGTGACCCTCAACGATCCTGACTGGAATACTACAATGATTTGTTCTCTGCTGGTTTAGCTCCATTTACATGTTCACTGTGTATACAGGATGCTCGTAAGAGTTTGAATGTAACAGAAAATGTGTGATTTGGAATTTTTCATTCCTTAACTGAGCAGTACTCAAGATTCCCTAACAGGGACCACTTTGTGTTTTTCTGTGGGTCACTGTTTATCCTTAGGTCCCCATGGTCAGAAGTAAAAATCACTGCAGAACTAATTAATATTTGGTCTTACAGTAACCTTTTCTACAGCATTACTAAGTATCATATTTCACTTTTTACAAGTGGTGGGGCCTAAGGATGGCAGTGCCAGTCGGTTGAAATTTAATCTGCATGTTTATTCTATTTTATTTTTAATATGAGCTTTATCTGGAGGTAGATCAGTTTATTAAAACACACGTAACCATTTATTTTTTTTGACGTACTTACTTTTGGTAGCACATACACATATAGTTCAGTTTTAGTTGAAAATCAAATGTTTTTTTAAAATCCTCAGTGACTGTTGGCATAAAAAAAATCATAGATAAAATTTGCTGTGTGTTCACGCTTCACACAGGATGAACTCAAGTCGTCCTTAGACTACAATTTCATTCTGTACACAAGGTCTGGTATTATGACTCTACTTGACTTAAGCTCTGGGTCTGTCAACATCAATCATTAAATTTAAATAGAACTGGCTATAACGGACATTAACAAGGCCCGGGTCCCTCACTGGCACTCCCCCCTTCCTTCTCAAATACTGTATGTCCTTGCACATGTAAATATTTAATTTCACATCATTGCATATACCCGGTATATTGCACATATTTGTTGCTTGTGTTAATCGTTATTCTCCTATATTTTATATTTTGTCAATCTATCCCATATTTATATATTTCTACATTTATTTATGTGAACTGTATGTATTTGTTTGTCCATGTGTTGCACCTTAACAAATTCCTCATACGTGTAAAAACTACTTTGCAATAAAAGCTTTTCTGATTCTGAATGAGACCGCAGGAGGGGGACTCGTAAAGCTGGCTTTGGAAGGTCCAAGAGTCTATGGAGAGCCTCCTTACCCAGGAATGAGAGCTGGTTCTCAGGCATGTAGACCCAGGAGGAAAAGGTTCCAGGAGGTCCCAGGGACATAGAGAGCCTCTTTACCCAGGGATGAAAGCCTTTGAGAGAGAGAGAAACCTTACAAATAGAGAGGCCCTCCCCTCTATTAAGACTATTAGTTATTGCTGGTAATCACTGCCAGCAGAGGGAGTCAAGCTTCACTGCGTGCAGTGGAAAGGTTGATTTAAACTGTGGCCTAGCGATACTGATTTCCCTAGCCAAAGTTTCCCTCATCAAGATTTCGCAGGTTTCCTTTCTCAAAGGTCTTTTTAGAGCATATTTATGTAAGGGGGTAGGAAAGGGGATTCTTGCGATTAGAGTTTTCGCCTCTCATCCCCATCCAGCAACCTCAATGTGCCCTAGAGCAGGCACTAATCTGGATCAGGAGGCTCGCATTAGGCCCTTGGGTCTTCAAACCAGCTTTACAAGACTGGCTGGGTCTCCATCCCCTAGGATGACCTGACTGGTTACTTTCTTACAATAAATGTTAAAATAAAAAGGCCACTCTTCTAATAACACTGCTCCCTATATAAGTGTTGGTGTTAAGTATCGTGTTGTCGCGTCGTTGGAAATAACTTTTTTTTATAACTAACAAGGTCGAATTCATTCATAATTCTTTTTCTCCTTAGCCCAGGTAAGATGCTTTTGATGTTGTCTCTGGTTCAGAAGTGGCTTGACACTAGGAATGTTTGCATTGCGTTCTGTTTCTTGCGGTCTTCAGACATCTGCCGCCACATTCTCGAAAACAACCGATATGTTTGCTGCCGGGGCTGAAGTAGCTTCAACATCAGCTGCAGTGCCCAATGTAGAGCAGGCACAGACACTTGAAGGAGTACAGGAGAGCCGTGGCCGCTGCCAGGCAGAGGAGGAGGCGTGAGACAGAGGAGCAAAGTGACAAAGTGACAGGGCTGAAGGCGAGAGAGCAGGAGGAGAGCGGAGGTGAAGCGGTAAGCATGGAGTAGCTCAGCCTGTAGGGAGGGAGCATGGAGGTGGGGTCATTTACACTGGGGACGCTGAGGACATGTAGCCACCACTGTTTTGAAAGCATTTGTTAAAAATGTTCTGAAAATTAGCTTGCACCAAGAAATGTTAATTAACAAATAAAAATGCTATGAAAAAGGTTTATGTGCACAATAAGCCTGCAATGCAATTTAAATATTGAAGAAAACTGTGTTGTCCAGAAAAAGTATCCTAGGCTAAAAACAATAAGCAACTAATTTCTGTATAATATTCTATTATATTTTTATATTTTGAATTGTCACCTGCCACATAAATTTTGTGTCTCCAGAATGCAGGAAATTAAGTTAAGAACTCCCCATCAACTATTTCATCAATATATTTTTTATCTAAATAATAGGCCTCTTAAAATATATTTTTGTCTTGTTGTCATGGCCCCAGTCTTGTGCAATCACATGGTAATGGAGTGTTTCGCCACACTCCTATTCTGAGCCCTTAAATGGATGGATGGTGTATTGGTGAGGGGTGACCGACCAATTTAGGTGGGCCGCCTGGGCCAAAAATGCCAGGGCCGATTTTTTGTCACAGTCCAGCTCTGACTGTAACGTTAGTGGATGGCTCTTCCTCTGTGTTGTTGTTGCTGTTTTGCTGCAGTGTTGTATATTATGTGAGTCACATAAGAGAGGTGAGAGGTGGAGAAGCTGTGTGTCTGAGTATTGGTAAATAACGATAGTTCTAAATTGAACGTTTCAAAGCAAACAGCGGCAGGTCTGAGCTAATGTAGAGTTAGCTGGCTGCCCTGCCTGCATCACTATGGGATAGTAAATAAATCGCTCCATGATTGCTTTTACCGTTACATCCTATTCTTGCAGACTAAAATCAACACCTTGACATACTGGCTCACAGTTAGTTGGTGAAGTAATGTGGAAAGCAATACAACTTTGCACCTGTTAACGATAGCAACTTCTTGCCATTAACCAGTGAGCTACTGTGACTCCACGACTATAGCCTTTCTGATGTTCATTGTTTTCACCCGACATCATCTGAATCTCTTTTGGTCTGACAGGCTTCATCACATAAACCTTTTTTGTTGTTTTGTATCCTTACGTGGAGTTTGTGTTGGAGTCTGTGTTTTGCTGGGAGCCGTTGTTTTGTGGTGTTAGTGGACTGCATTTCATTAGCTGTGGTTTTGTTGCTGTAGCCTGAGAGAGGCTCGGGAGTGTGCACAGAGCGACATTCTGAAGCATAGTGGCTGTTGCAAGAAACAGAAAACAGGCCTGTGCTTCATTTCTAAGTGAGGTTAGAGCAAAAAGGAAGTAAACATTTGATCTTTTAATAAGTTTTTTCATTGAAAAACTACATATAGCCTCTTTAATGCGTTATGAACCTACAATATATTAAAGTTTTACTTTTTGACTAATGGGAAAAAATTATATTTTCCACAATATTCTAATTTTCTGAGATGCACTGGTAGTCATCACAACGTTTGAAACTTAAAAGCTGATGAGTTCCCCGTTTTTATTTTTTTTGGCATACTCATGTTTATTTCTTTTGTTTGCATTGGAACAACACAAACAAAGCAGAGAAAAAAAGCCAAATCTGAGACATTCCACACAGAACAAAATTATTGGCACCTTTTCAAAATCTTCAGATATAACTATTTCAAGTATGTGATGCTCCTTTAATTTGTAATTAAACTCACCTGTAGAAATTCACAGGTGCTGGCAATATAGAAATCACACTTAGAACAAGTTAAAGTGAAGAAAGGTTGACTCAACCTTTGTGTCGTGTGTCTGTGTGCCACACTCCGTCAGGATTCCGTGGGTGAGTGCGGAGGAGGTGTGAGGAGCCCAAACGCAAGACACTGGAGAGTAGACTGAAGGTTTAATCCAAAAACACGTCAGGAAGCTCCAAAATAAGGCAGAACACTCATCACAATACAACAGAGTGTATGAACACTACACTAGGGAGCAACACGGGTGACCAGGATCAGGATAACGAGGCAGGCAGAGAGACAGCAGGAAAACAGAGAGACAGTTAACCCAGAACACAAGTACACAGACCAGAAGTAAACACTAAGACATGAACTGAGACACAACTAGGACACAGGGCTGAGATGCAGAGCTAAAACCAAGAGACAAAACAGATTCAAAGTAAACTTAAAGATGTGGATGTTATAACATAGTAAGGCTACACAGAATACATAACAGACAGGTATAAAAGTGAGCTAAACAGAACCAGTTAATGAACAAGGGAATACACAAGACTACAACACAGAACATAAGTCCAGGAACCAAAACCACAAACAGAAAACATGGACCAACTGCTAAAGATTAAACTAAACAGGACAGCAACAGGGAGTTTAACGCAAGGCGTTAGCAACAACACAAACAGGGACCGAACTAATGCCACAGAGTGGCTAAGGACAACAAGGTAACAGAACAACACTGACAAACTCAACCACAGACTAAGATAACTGAACAGATAAACACAGGGAGATAATAACCAAACAGATGACAAATCAGGCAGAGCTCACAATGACATTAACAGCCTGGACACAGGATAACAGACTGGACTGAACCCCAAAACACAACATACTAAACAACAGACACTGAACTGATCAAATGTAACAAAAACTCACAGAGGGCCAAACTAAAACATGGCCGACAGGTAGAATGTGACACACTGAGCATGGGCAAAAGAAAGAAGATTAAAGAATTGTCTGAGGATTTGAGAACCAAAATCTTGGAAAGGCTTGGACTATCTCAAGGCTACAAGTCCATCTCCAGAGATCTTAATGTTCCTGTGTCCACTGTGCGCAACATTGTGAAGAAGTTTGCAGCCCATGTCACTGGATTCTAATCTCCCTCGACGTGGACCAAAGAGAAAAATTGATGAAAGATTGCAACAAAGGATTTTTTGGATAGTGGATAAAGAACCTCGATCAACTGCCTGCAGACACAGTGTACAACAGTGTCAGCTCTCACTATCCGTCGCCATCTGAATGAAAAGCTGCTGCCACAGAAAAACAAAAAAGCCAGATTGGAGTTTGTCAAAACTTACCTGAGGAAGCCAAAATGTCCTGTGGACAGATGAGACTAAAGTAGAGCTTTTTGGTGAAGCACATCACTCTTCTGTTTTCAGGAAACAAAATGAGGCAAGAAAAGAACACAGCCCCTGCAGTCGAACATGATGGAGGTTCACTGATGTTTTGGGCTTGCTTTGCTGCTTCAGGCACTGGATGTCTTGACTGTGTGCATGGCATTATGAAACCTGAAGACTAACAAAGAATTCTGGGGTGCAATGTAGGGCGCAGTGTCAGAAAGCTGGGTCTCCAGCAGGGGTCATGGGTATTACAGCAGGACAATAACCCACAGCAGACTTCAGAAAGCACCTGAAATGGTTTCAGACAAAGCACTGGCGTGTTCTGAAGTGGCCAGCAATGGGTCCAGATCTAAATCCCACAGTGCACCTGTAGAGAGATCTCAACACAGCAGTTGGTAGAAAGAACAAATCAAATGTCAAAGACCTGCAGTTGGCAAAAGAAGAGTAGAAATAGAAACAGAAAGCTGTTTCATAAAAAAAAAAGATTCTAAAATAATATCATTATTATTTAACTATATCATGGCTGACTGTGATTGCTGACATTTACCAGTTATTTTTCTGTGAACAGATGATGATACATTTGATGATGACCTGTAATTGTTGTCATCCCCAGGACAAATCTTCCATTTTTTTGTCTCACTGATGGTGCAGCTTGAAAGAGCGGAAACATAAGCCTGCTGCTCTAAAAAGAAAAATGGTATTAACCACTTTTACTGAGCTTCAGTGTGATCCTAGTCTGTTCTCAGCAGTGGATCTTATTTTTGAAACAGAATAGCTGAAACCTAGAACTCCCCGACAGATGATGAAGGTCAAGGGCCTGGGGTTCCCATGTGAATGCAGCTGAGTGGTGCTCCTATTGGTTGGCTCATGCTCTGTTCATGATCCTAACAGTGTCAGTATCTCTGCTGCCAGCAGCAGCCATGGCAGATGTGGGGGGTCGTGTAGGTCAGGACCTGTGCCTTGCTACTTGTGACCTGCAGCTTCCCTGAGGCTGCCGGCAGTGAATCACACTACAGCCACCTATTTCATTTCTAGCATTGTTACATAAGCAAGACCAGAGCAAGACAGAAAAGACAGGAGACAAGCATTTTGCACATGTATTTCTACATTTCTTTACTTCTTTCTTGTTGTTCTGTATTCTTTATTATCATAATTACTACCTCACATAATGCCCATCACAACGTTCTCTACATTATTATTAACAATACCATTCAGGAATACTTGGGTAATCTACTCTTAACCGATGTTTTGACTAAATCACAACTAAATATTCAGTTTGGATACAAGTCATGTAATTATTCTAATTATATGTAGGATTACGCTAATTATGTGAACTGATCTGGGTGGTTGCCAGGGGTATATTCAAGATATATTATTTGATCATTTCCATACACATTTCCTAAAAAAGTATTACATTTTAATGTAAATGGTATTATGTAATGTTACAATGTTACAGAGAAGTGTATTATACACTGTAAATACTATGCTTTTAATCAAATGTTTAATCTGTGACCAATGTTTGTATAAGCCCATATACACCACAGAATATAACACATTGAAGCCAGTGCCTGAACATCAAAGCTAAATTTGATCAAAGATTATTATTCTGGCAGACTTGTTTCCTACCTACACATAGCTAAGCCCTCAGTATCACCAACAATACAGACAACAGCTCAAACCATGACTATGGAAGAGTGGCATGTTCGACTATCAACATCAAAACACTAAATGAAGTAGTATGTTTCGGAACATTACCATTCATCCCTGTAGAATCTATGACAAGAAGCACTGAAGCTGTTCTCTTGGGGAAACAACACCTTACTAACACACTGCATGTTGATTTAATGTCACTTTGTCCTGTAAGGGGACCACAAACACATAGCAGACAGTGTTGGAGGCACTTCATCAAAAAAGGAGAAGATTATCTTTTTTTCCATCATTCATGTCTTTTGAAAAGGAGCCATTTCTACAGTTCAACAAATAGTTGCTGAGTCAACAGTATTGATCAACAACCCCTCACCTCCCTGTAGGTATATTACACCAACAGTCATCTTCATTGCACTTTTTACAGAGCAGGTTGTCCAGGTCAGCAGCAGCAGATGGTCCCAGCTGCCTGTTTGTCCAGATGGAGACACCAGACACCCCTGGAAAAAGAAGCACACAATCCTCTTAATAGGAGCACTGTGTTCTGATAACTCACTGCTCTAGCATTATTCAAGTACAATAATGGATTGGAAGGGATTGAGTGTGCACAGAGCAGAAAGGTGAGAGACAATGTGAGCTAGTGTGTATCGGTCTGCCAGCGCACTGAGCAAGAGTTGAGTATGAGTAAAACTCAGTGATAATATGGATAACAGCAAACACGCGGTGTTGTATTGTAACAGTGTCACATTGTTAAAACTCTTTACAAAGTCAGCAAAACACAAGTGTATGAGGACCAAACTGAATCATTTTTCATTGCTTTCACACAAATTGCATTCAGTGAGCACTTTCTCCAAAATTCACAATGTTTTTCTGATTACTGCTCCACCACCTGCTAAACACTATATCTGCAGCACAACACCCGGTGTGTTAAAAACAGAATGATGGCAAAAGTCCTGTATTTCTGTAGTAACCACACTCAAACATATAGAAAATCATAGCAGAATATTGACAGTAAATTTTATGTTTACATCTGTGTGCGTAGAAAACTGTAGCATTTGAAAAAATTATGTGGAACTGTAATCTTGAGTACAAAGCAGGAAATTTGCTTGTATTAGCAGAATTGGTTTAGGGGGTTGGTACATGAATTACAGGTTCTGGTCAATGTGTCTTAAGTACCAGTGTGACTGTGAAAACACTTGAGAAAAACTGAAATTTTCAGCTATTGTGCACCTCACCTTTGGAACTCCCTCCCTCTATTCATCCATATGACCTGAGTACCTATCCTCCTTTAAAACTTTGCTCAAAACCCAATTATTTCGAAGGGCCTACCACACATAACTCCACCTTCCACTGGCTTCAGGATGAACTGCTTTCTATTATTTTTTAAATTGTTTTTCTATATTCTATGTTATCTTAATATTGTGTCTTGTTTTTACATTACATTTATTCATTTAGCTGACGCTTTTATCCAAAGTGACTTACAATTGCTAAGTGTCTTGCTCAGGAACACATTGGTAGATGTGTCACAGTGGGGGATTGAACCCAGGCCTCTCACACCAAAGGAAGGCATCTTATCCACTACCCCATCACCACCATTTTCTTTATTGTATTTGCCCTTCAAAATTAAATTTTAGGAATTAGTTTTGTTTCAACATTATTTTTCACAAGTAAATTAGTATTTGCAATGATATGGACAAAAGAATCAAGACATTGAAGCAAATTTCTGCATTTCCGATTCATTCTTGGTATGTACTTTAGTCCATTAAGTTTATATGTTATTCTTATTGTAAAATGAAGTACTGTTTTATGTGAAAAGCTGTAATTCTGCCCTACACACAATGCACTCTACAACCAGTCCCATTACTTGCCTTCCACATCCACGAGGTAGTCCCTCCAGAAGGCTACAGTAATGTTCTTGTCCAGCTGCCCGTTACTTCCAGGAGTGGAAAAACGGATCTCAAAGAGCAGATTGAGGCTATCTGCACGTAGAAGCTGCGGCTGGCTGCCGAACAGTGGTCTAAAGGCTTCTGGATGTTTGAGGACCTCCTCCAACACACCAAGCGTCCTCAAGCCCTCCTTGAACCTGCAATGATCAAGAGTAAACCAAATGTTGGTCGATTTACATATGATTGAGCAGATGTTACTTTTAATTGTAAGAGTGTGTGTATATGAAAAAATGTTCCCACTTTTCCAGTGGACCATGGACTCTGTTCACAACTGGGAAGAGAAGGATGTCTTTCAGAAGACGTTCTTTGTCCGTCAGATATTTTAGAACCTGTTCAAATAAAGTGGAAGAAAAAAATCCAGGGGATGGCCCCCCGTAAACCATGCTGACAATTGTGTAGTACATGTCTTGTCTTACAGCTGATGAAGAATTAATACAAATTAAAAATGTGCACTGAGAATGAGTTATGCAACACCACTCATGTCAGCCATACTGTATGCAGACTCATTCCACCTCCAATTTCAAGGTCCGTCTCCATAAATGAAAAGCTAACATTGATGGAAATTAAATGAAAAGGCTTACCAGTTGAGTCAAGAGCAGGATTTTTTTGACCATCTGGACCTGCCAACCTCATGGACTTTTCAAGCTCTTGAATATGCAGGGTTAAGAACCATAGTTATGTATTGTAACTCCAGATTCTATGAGTATAGGCACAGCCCTCTAAGGCCATCGCTATTGGGTTTACCCCTACACGGTGATAAATTTTGTCTACGCCCACCCACAGCGTGGGTCCTACGTCCGCACATTGTATATATACAACAGTGAGACCCAGCCATTGGCTCCCTTAGTGCCTTTTCTTCAGCACTGGGAACCAAGGCCCAGTGAGGCCCACTGCTTAGATGGCTGTGCCTATACTCATAGAATCTTACAATACATACATACATACACATATACATATAGTTACAATACATAACTATCGTTCTATTTGGTATAAGCTTCGCCCTCTAAGGCCATCGCCATGTTTAGAGGCGAAGCAGGATGAGTCAATGCCTCACTGGCCCATACGGTACCACCAAGTAGAGACCCACCTGCCCAGAGCCAACATAATAAGCCACCCGATCCCCCGCAGCCGGCGGCGCGGTGCGCGCAATCACCAATGGCACAACATGGGAAGGCAGAGAACCAACCCATGCGTAAAAGGCAGTGTGCAGGTGCAGACGAGGTCACAACAGCGACCGCATCAGCAGCGCACAGAGCAGGGCCAGCATGATCAGCGGCCGCTCCCCCCACTGTCCGGATGGGAGAAAAGCACCGCACACTCACAGAGGACAATCACTGTGGGAGAAACGTACAAAAGACGGAGCCACAGAGAGGGCAGCCAGGTTGCAGCCTCTCGGCCGACATCGGAGCCACGAGCAGAGCGACCTTGGCCGAAAGGAACCGCAATTCCGCCTTCTCTCTGGGCTCAAAAGGGGCTTGGGTCAGGGCGCTTAAGACTAGCACCAAATCCCACCGTGAAGCGGCAGGCCGCAACACCGCCCTGTGCACCCCCTTCAGGAAACGCTTCACCAGCAGGTGAGTGAACACGAAGCCTTCGTGGCAGGATGAAATGGCAGCTGCATAGGTTTTAACCATACTGAATACGTCCAACTCCTGGTCCAAAGACCTGCGGTAGAAAGCCAACCATTTGGAGGAGTAAGAGGAATGAGTAGAAGCGTTCCCTAGATGGTGTACACCACCGGCGGGGGGAGACCTAAACCCTCTAGGCGCCGCAGCTCAGCGAGAAGCAGATAACTCCTGACCGCGCCTCCCGTCTGAGAGAGGGCATCCCCCCTCCAGGGAAGTTTCCACAGCTGACCCGACAGCAGTCGCTTGAGGCAAGGAAACAAAAACGCACTCGTGCGCTCTGGAGCCACCAGGATGGCCACTAAGGTTGAAAACTGCAGGCATCCACCTCCAGAGGGGAGTCGTCCCGCGAGCTGTGAAACCACAGGGTACACGACACAGGGCGCCGTCCAGGTAAAACAAGACTATGATGCCCGCCTGCTGCAGCGGCTTCAAGGCCAATTTTGACGCACTTGGAGAAGGTGCATGGGGCCTGAGAGTAACCGAATGGCAGGCGGTTATACTGATACTGGACGCCCTGTAAAGAGAAGTGCAGGAACTTCCTGTGTGCTGGGATGACAGGAACGCGAAAAAAGCACATCCTTCAGGTCGATGGAGGTCAGCCAGTCCCCCTGGCGCACACAGTCCAGCACCTGCTTCACTGTCAACATGCGAAAAGGTCTGTCCATAATCGCTTTGTTAAATAGTGACAGAACCAGCACTCCAAGGGGCTACTCCTGGACACAGAGAAGGACCATGTCAGAGTGTTCGGTCCACACGAAGCGTCTGCTCTCGAGTGGCTCAAACACAATTTCTGTGAGAAGGGGTGTGTGTGAAGGGATCTCTGACCGTGAACAGAGAGTGTACTGCTTGTTGCTTTTAGCTTGAGCTGCAGGTTAGCCACCTGGCTAATAGCAGCTGGCTCACACAGTGTGGGAAATGTGTGCTTGGTGTGCTCAGTGCTGAAGAAAAATGTGAGCCGATGGCTGGGTCTCACCATTGTATATATACAAGGTGCGGACATAGGAGAGGCCCACGCTGTGGGTGGGCGTAGACAAAATTTATCAGTGCCACGCAGGCGCATGTAGTGGTAAACCCAATAGTGACGGCCTTAGAGGGCAAAGCCTATAAAAAATAGAACCAATGTTTGGAAAATGGTTGCTGTATATAACAATAAGGCATCGGCCTAACCACAACACAAAAAACAAAGAAACTGCAGCCTGTTGTGTCCACACTAAACAATACGTTGAAACTAGTTAGTTTGAGACATACGCTGTGTTGATGTTTGATGGCACCACCGAGACGTAAGGTCCATCTTAGGTACTCTGGTGAAAAGTCCAAACTAATCAAAACAGTGTCAGAGAAAATGACGTTTACACATCCCAAGGCCAATCAGTGAACAGCACTATTCTTCACAGAGTTTATTACGATTTTGTCTGATCTGTTTGTCTCGTTTTGCAATACTGAAGAGGCTAACGGCTAAAAATAGCAACAAATACCAACAAAAAAGATACGTAAACAAAGCTAGTCTAACAGTGACACCGAGTGGTAAAACCGTTATAACGAACGGTTAAGTATAAAGGGCAGATGAAATTGTAACGGCTTGAACTTACACATAGTTGGTGCAACCCATTGCTGAAAGAAAGAATTGTGGGTTTAAAGCTTGCTTTGTTACTGCCTCTTTGCAACTATTTCTCAGTTTCTAATGAAGTCCTTAATATTTTGCATATTTCTTTGTGCTAACATGGAGACTACTACCAGCTTGCAGTGACTTAGTCAAAAGCTTCATCAGCCTGCTCTCCCCCTGGTCCGGATCACTGCTGTAACATGAGCCGCAGAATGCGAAACCGTGGTCAAGTTGCTCCTAAAGCAGTGTCAGTAACGTTATCATAATGATGGGCTGTGAGCATATATAAAAATACAAAGATAAATGAATACTAAAATAAAAGGATTGTTATAATACTTGTCAGTTGCTTCTTAATGTTACTGGACCAACTTGGAGAACACTTGAAAATACCCTCTAACACCACAAATTACACAAACACTTTGATCTTTCACCTTGCCATGGCATCTGCTTCCTAATGTCTTTCTCCAAATTCTTTAAATTCTGTAACATTTTACTGTACAAACCTGCCTGTGCAATTTCTCCCTCTATGAATTTGTGTTTAACATGTGATAGGCAGGCTTTTGGCGTAGTGATGCCACAATCAGTTGCAACCTCTCAGTGAAGCTCCACCCCCTGTCTCTCCAGAAGCAGGAACACACCTGCGTCTCTAAGAGTTCATTTAGAGGGAACACTCAGGATCTCTCTGTAGGCATTGTGTTCCAGTGTGGCTAGAGAGCAGGTATGTCTTCTAGAAGTTATGTGTCAAGGCTGACAATGTTTGAACTTTTGTGAACATGTTTTAATTTGTTTTCATCATGGGCATTTTAAGCCCCCTGTCGTCCAGACCTTGTCTGCTGAATAGCCTGTTATGCTAAAGCTCACCGCAGAGAAGGCATTGGTGGTTGATAACCCTGAGGTAAAAAGATGTGATCTAGTAGAGCTATGCAAGTTTACTAGTTTGTGTGTTTATAGGTGAACTTTGATAACATGATTTACATTTCAATGGGCCTAAACGTCTGAAGCATAAATGAGGTGGAGTCAGAGCTGGGTAAATTATTTACTGTATTGTTTGAGGTAAATATCATCTGTAAGGTATTTAGCAGGTTTGTGTTTGTAGTATGTGTTAAATAACTAATTTGATTTCTGTAATTTTAGGATTGTAAAGCCACTGCTGTTTTGCCTGCCTGATCAACTCCTGTTATTTGTGTTTGTATTTTTATGTGGATTCTTACTTGATTGTTACAGGTGGATGGGCCCTGTGAATGTTTTTGACAACTGCTAAGGTCTGCTATCCTTTCCCCTGTTTTTTTGGCTGTTTGACTTCCCTCAGCTTATTAGCCATTTTTTCCCCCCTCCTTTTAAAGTGGTCTGCCAGACGGACAGGGTGGTGGATTTTGGGAACCCCTTTCACTGCATGTGGTGGTGTATATGATAGCTGTGTGCGCATGTTTAACTTTTTATTGTGTGGTTTATGTGTGTTTGATTTGCAGTGTTTAGGTGGCTGCGCACCAGTGTGAGTAATAGTGGTGTCAAGGCACTTGGGTGGCCCACAGGTAACCCCCTGCATGTCTGGCATCGGTAGATGTGGAGGTGCTTTTTTTTTGTTTGTTTTGTTTTTAACGGGTGGCTTTTATCCTTTTAGCATTTTTGGTAGCATTGGCATCTACATCTTGCTTGTTGTTGTGTGAGCATGTGTAATGAATAAAATTGCCCAAAAACCTGATTTTTAAATAAATCATCCTACCAGTTGAAACCCATGTCTCTGAATCTTAATTGTGGGGAACCTATGGCAACTGTTAATTAGATATTTGGGGGTTTGAACCCTCACTTCGCCTCGTTTACAAACAGTTCAGACATTCTCAGGGGACAGTCAAGATTTAGCCATTGTACCTATGTTTTCCCACATCCACCTATTCTTTGAAGATGGTTTTATAATTAAAACCTTGAGTGGTAGCCTACTTTTGTTTTTGTTCTAGCTTAATGTTTTAGTGTTTGCCTGAGCAGTCCCTGTCTCTGAGTAAAAACAAACTGATATTTACATACTGTGTGTGTGGATCTGCTTTTTCCCCAAAGCTATCAGACTCTTAAACTCTAATTCAGCTTGAGCACTGCTCCATTGATTAGTTTACCATTTTTTATAAATTGCTTCTGTATTAATGTATTCCTTTAGTTACTAGTGCTTATTTTAGTAACTATTCCTTTAGTTACTACAAATGATTCCCTTAGTTATGAGACAGTACAGTTAAAACTTTATGGATGATACTGTTACAAAAACTCCCCACTCTGAAACTCTTGCTCCAATCCATGTTGCTAAGCTGGTAAGGGGAACATGTATAGCTGAACCGAAGCTGCGTTTACCAGCTTTTCAGGACCCGCCCTACTCTGCTTCTGATTTGCTAGTAGTCCTTAACTAGGAACTGCGCGTGTGCAACTCCTAACAAATATCTTTTAGAAGTGAGATGCATCACTCCATAGCCAAAACGGAGCATTCAACACACAGGGTGAAAAGAGCTGCAGCAATGTGCAGTATGACAAAATGGTGTCTTTTGAAAATTAAACCATGTAAACCCATTCTCGTACAACCCTTAAATAAAATTACAAACCTGAAAATGAGCATAATATTGCTTGCAGTGAATTTCTGAATGGTCGAGTAGAGGCCACTTCAGAGACCATTCCAAAAGATTAAAACAAGTCTCGACTATGTCCGCCTAAGATCGTATGTCGGCATTAAATTTATAGCTTGGAAATAGCAGCCAATGTGCAGCTAGTCTCGCGGTGTTTACAGCTAACAGCTAATGAAGTTAAGCTAAGTAATGGGGCCAGACTCATTGTTTTAAGTTTTCATCAGTCGGGAGGTTTTCTG
Source organism: Micropterus dolomieu (assembly GCF_021292245.1). NCBI lineage: Eukaryota > Metazoa > Chordata > Actinopteri > Centrarchiformes > Centrarchidae > Micropterus > Micropterus dolomieu. The sequence continues at coordinate 34,305,081 of NC_060171.1, read as the reverse complement.
CACTGAGTCAGTCTCCTCTTCTCACGTCCCTGGGACGCTCAGGCGGACACAGACGTGAGTGCTACCAGCTCTTGTCAGCTGGAAAGGTTTTATGACCTGGCGGACTATTGCCATTTTCTGTTTTTTGTTCTCTGTGCTGGAGTTCTTTAAATAACTTAATGGCTTTATCCACTTATTAAATTTCTAACAAACTCTTATTGTGTGTCCCTTCATTATACTCCCACACAAAAAAATGCTTTATTTGTCAAGCATATTATTTTTTTTATTATAGGCTATTTCAATCAAATCTGATGTTCATATATGTACATTTTTCTCATGGAAAATTATTTAGATGCTTTAGGAACAATCAGATTGTTTTGGCTTCCTGTGCTGCTGCAAAGCAAGTGGTTTGGTTCTCCCCTGTCCATAATAAAAGATACAGGCAACAATAGTGGCTGGGCAGCAAGCTGATATTTTAAAGTGATCTTATCAACACCTTCATAGAGATTTAAAAAGGAAAATAATTGTATTAAACAGAAATGGCTAAAGATAATCAACCAGCAAAGCAAATTGCATTCCCTAAAAATAACCATGTTGCAGCGGTTTCTTACCTGATGAACAGCAGATGAAACATATTATTATAGGCTACTTTTACATGAGTAGGTTTGTCATTGTTTTTCTTTTTATGTGAGTAATTGTACTTTTTCTTGAGTTTAGATTTTGTGTACTCTACCCGCCATTGGCCAACGGCACCAGTACTAGGGCTGACATGGTGAACATGAGACAGACAGCTGAGATGAGGGCAAGAGCAGAACAGAGTCAGAGCCAGCACAGGCCAAAGCAGCAGTTTATGGTAAGACTGATGATGATATGGCTTATTTAGTTATCTACTCAAGGGCTCAGCTGAAGTGATTACTTTAAGAGAATTAGAGAGGTGTTTCTAGTTTTGAAAATGTATTTTAAAGGCTTGTTTAGTGATGTACTCTACTTGCATAAAATTCTCAAGAATGCAGGGTGAAGAGCTGCAGAGAATAAAGTGCTTTGTCTGGAGAGTGGGCTGACCAGGGACAAACTCGTGGGCCACTTTTTGGCCTTTGTGACCATCCTTGACCTTAAACACTTGTGTCCTGAGGTGTGTATGTGTCTCTGCTACGTGTCCATAAACAGTTTAAAAGTAGTCAAAATGTTCACACAGAGACGAGCATCCTACAGTATTTTAGAGGTCACAGGAGTAGTAGAACCAACCGAGGAGGACAAGCTTGTAAGTTGTATGGATAGCTACTAGACATACAGTATATTCTAAACTCACATGGTAAAAAGACTTTTAGACCAACGGCATGTCATCAGAGTTTACATTGAAGACAGTTCTGTGCACAAACATTTGTTAGAGGGAGAGTCAGGGCCAAGTGAGACACAGGAAATATCACAGACAGCTACATCAAGTGTAACATTAGGATAACTGAATACATTTGTACTGTGGCCACATTAACTAGCAGCTGTTCCATGGTTTTCATGGTATGTAGTCGGTTTTGTTCTAGTTATATTATACTCCATCTTTCTGACCCTCTCCAGTCTATTCTCCGTCTTCTGTCACTACAAAGACCCTCATTCAGCCACACTTAAAACATTCTGTTTTCAAAAGTCATTAGAAATGAGTCGCGCCTACGCCCCTGGCTTGAAGCCATTGACGGTATCCTTCCAAAGTTGTTCCAGTTGCTCGGTGTCAAGGATTTTGGTGAACTTCTCTAGGATGGTTGGTATTGGCTCATTGTTCATGCGAAACCTTCCTTCAGTGAGCCAGCGTTTCACAGTGGAAATACTGGGGGATTTGCTGGGTTTGATTTCCATCCATTTGATATTTTCTGGAGCTTGTCTAACAGGCGTTTTGTGCATGCTTTTGTTGTTGTAATAGTAGTCATTTCATCTAAGTATGCCCTGACTGGAGGAAGCTGCAACCCATTCTTCAGGCGCTCCCCTCCGAACGTTGTCCACAGAGTCTCATCATGCACTGAACCGAAGTCATTGGCAATGTCTAAGAAGACCACATGCAGATCTTCCTTTTCCTTCTCGGCAGTTTGTATTCGTTGCCAGATGACATTTGTATGTTCTAGGCATCCACAAAAGCCCGGACCCTGCTTTCTGCAATTATATTTATTCAAAATATAATTGATGTACTTGCTAAATATATTTTTCTGTGCTCCAAGTCTCCGCTTTCTTAGGAAAGAGAAATTAATAAAATGCCGTAGACGAATAGTGTTTACGTAAGAGCGATCTCATCTCATCACTTTTGCTCCTGCACCAGATGCTGCAATTTGTCTTTGAGTAGGATGAAGAAGAAGCCTGTGTGCTTAGATTTCTTTGTTGAGCTGGGTAGATGTCATTGTAATGAATTTAATATGGGATACAATGAAAGACAAAGCCCTGTGGCCTTTCCATTAAACAACATGTGGAAGAGAGGGTGGCCTTTAGTGCTATAATTTATCTTAAATCTCTCTTCCTCTTATTTTGTCCCTGTCTCCTCATTCATTCTGCCCTAAATATCACTCCCTCCCTTTGCTTCCCTTCTAGATCTCTCTTGCCCTCTCTATTTTTGTCTACTCTGTTCTATCTTATCTCCTGTGCATTAAGGCCTGAGGATACTTTATTTTGTTGCTGTAACATTAACAGTTTTTGTTGTAAAACTGTTAACAGTGGCATATAAAACACACCTCATGGGGGTGTCTTATTAGCCTGAATTTGAGCATGTGCATCACTTAAGGGAATAGTTGCGATATACATGGTCTCATCCAGTCCTAGTGCCATAAAGTGGCAGGTTTAAAACTTTCACCTCAACAAATGACACTTATATAGCAGTCTGCTCCACCTGCACAGCATGGGTAAGGCCTGATCTGGTCAAATATCAATGCAACAGAAGATAATTTGAAAATAGTTTTAATAGAAATCATCACACACACAAATATTATTCAAATTCTGTTGCTTCCTTTTCTGAGCTCCATCAGTAGTTAGTTGTTTTTTGTGCTCATATTTGATTTAATTTAAAAAGCATGATTCACTTTTGCTCAGTGTTTGTGTGCTAATACAGAGCAAAAACACACATTGACATACTCAATATTAGTAAAAATGCAGAACATAAAAAGAGAGAAAAAAAAGTCAAATCAATGTGCCCATGAGCAAACTATGAATTTGATGGTTATTGTTTTTATCAATTCAGAGCTTACCAAACCCTGAGCTCTGGGTTGATTGAGCCTGAGGTGGGAAACTCTGAATTTTTGGTTCCAGCTGATCAGAATAAATTCAATCAACTCTGAGTATGTTGAGCCTGACTGAAGCGCATGCGTAGGGATGGAAAAAAAGCCATCATCAATGGAGCTCCGATACTACGATTCACCATGGCAACGGGTAAATAAAAGCAGAGCCTCCATTTTAATCGAGTGGAGCTAGAAATATGAATGCGTGCCAACGCGGACCCTGATAGGCTCTAAAACGCAGGAGAGGAAGAAGAATCAATGTGTTAACATTATTAGGCTACTACACAGCGTTGCTCATTCATCATTTACCAGACTGGACTTTCCTTAATGAATGAGAAAGTGCTACAGCCCATTACATTTGATTTTAAATAGGAAGGCTAGATTTATTAAGCTGTAACCCGGGATAAAATGCCGGTGGCAATCGGCTACCTGATTATGAAAATAGGTAGGCTATAGATTAAATATAAGACAGTTTACTCGTGAGCCTGTGATTGTAAAGTCACAGTCACACCGAGCAGGTTAGCCTATTAATTTTTTATTTGCAGAGGAAAATGTGTCTATAGCTTAAAGTTTCAGACATCTATTTTACATTAATAAAATCTTGCTCATTTCGTATTTTAGTAATGCTGTCAAAACACATAACTACGAATGTTCCAATCAGTGCGACTAGACTACAATATGAAAGATTACTGTTCATTGATCAGTTTTATAGGTTACATATTAACAGTGATTACTGCAGTAATGTAGCCCACAGTAAGTGTTTTCAGTGCAACTGTCCACAGAGTGGCAGCGTTATACCTAAAGACGGACACCGATTTTATTCTGCGCTGAGGATAAATCCACGATGTGCGGAGATCTGTCCATACATCGATGACAGATTGAACATAAAAGCTAATCACTAATCCCGCTTTCTGAAACGGGGTCCAGAGTCTCAGGACATTACAACTGGTGATGTTGACACCACTGATGAAGAGGCTCTTCATCAGACCACCCAGACCTCACGGTGTGTTTTGACATTTAATCTTGTGCCTTCTATGTAATTATCACGGAACAAGTTGTAATACTGACTGCTCCTTAACTTTGTAACTAATCATTTTGAATGTAAATGGAATGTTACATTCTTGCTCATATGACATGCCTTATAAAATAATGCGACAATGCATTGATACACCAGCTAGCCTCACAGTGATGGACTGATTTTGATTGTTATTTGCAGATGTTTCACAGTCCAGAGCACCAGGTCCAACACAGCCTCATCTGAAAGTATTTCCTCAGAAATACTGCAAGGTAACAGGAAGAGGTGCCTCCAGAGTGGCTGGTATAAACACTATCCATGGCTTTAATATTCTCAAAGCCTTCACGCTGCCATCCCCAACATGCGCCAGTATAAACCTGTGTATTGTGTGATTCAAGTTGTGAGTAACGTACAGAGCAATTCAGTGATTGTGATTATTAGTGACCACCTTGATTTGTTGGCCATTTGGATGCTGTAAATAGATTTTCTTTATTATAGCTTTGCTGTTTTTGCAATTAGCAGTTCCTATAGAAGTGAGAAACTCTTTTCTGTTTGTACCCTTTTTCTCCTGTTTTGTGGTAATAAAAGCCTAGGTTAAAGCTTTGTCTTTTCTTTACATTTTGTTTTAGGGAAGTTGTAGGTTACATAGTGTTTTTGGTGGTTGTTTTAGGCACTGCTCAACTCTGAGTGAAATACAGTGAGGGAAAAAAGTATTTGACCCCTTGCTGATTTTGCAGGTTTGCCCACTTACAAAGAATGCAACGATCTATAATTTTAATCATATGTACATTCTAACAGTGAAAGACAGAATCCCAAAGAAAATTCCAGAAAATCACATCATATGAATTTATAAAAATTGATGACCATCTGATGAGGAAAAACAAGTATTTGACCCCCTGGACAAACAGCATGTTAATATTTTGTAGAAAAGCCATTATTGGCCAGCACAGATGTCAAACGGTTTTTATAGTTGGTGACAAGGTTTGTGCACATTTCGGCAGGGATGTTGGCCCACTCCTCCCTGCAGACAGCCTCCAAATCATTCAGGTTCCGAGGTTGTCGCCTGGCAACTCGAATTTTAAGCTCCCTCCAAAGATTTTCAATTGGATTCAGGTCTGGAGACTGGCTAGGCCACTCCAGAACCTTGATGTGCTTCTTCAGCCACTCTTT
>NC_060171.1:34290585-34299569 GCF_021292245.1 Micropterus dolomieu | reverse complement strand
CACATCCATGGCTCGTGACAATCTACTGAAATCCCAGGCTAAACAGAAACAATGGTATGATCGTGTAGCCAGAAAAAGGAGCTTGGCAGTGGGTGAGCAGGTATTGTTACTTTTGCCAACATCAGAAAACAAATTGCTGGCCAAATGGCAAGGCCCTTATGAGGTCAAGCAGAAGATGGGTGAGGTGACTTACCAGATTTTCATACCAGAGCGGAAACAACCACTTCAAATATTTCATATTAATATGTTGAAGAAATGGGTCCCCCGGTCAGTTCCAGAGGCATCTGCACCCTATTCTCTCTTTGTTCGAGCTGTGGATGAAGAGGAGGATTTGGTGGAACAATATCTACCTACTGAAGAGGAGGAGAAGCAACTGGATCTCACTCACTTGTCAGATGGGAGGAGAAAGGAGTTGCTTGACATCTTGCCTCTCAACCTTTTTTTACAGACACCTGGAAGAACAGAGGTGGTATGCCATCATATCGCTTTAAAGGACCCAACCCCTCTCCGTCAACCGGTGTACAGAGTCCCAGAACGTCTCTTGCCAGTTTTGAAAAAAGAGCTGGACATGATGAGGGTGATGGGAGTGATAGAGCCTTCGGTCAGTGAATGGAGCAGCCCAATAATTCTGGTGCCAAAGAAAGATACAACACTAAGATTCTGTTTGGACTTTAGAAAAGTTAATGGTGTTAGTAGATTGGACCTGTACCCCATGCCCAGGGTTGATGATCTCATTGAGAGACTAGGCAGTGCCAACTTCATCAGTACACTGGACCTATGTAAGGGGTACTGGCAGATCCCACTCACCAAAGAAAGCAAGGAGGTGACAGCATTCAAAACCCCTTTTGGACACTTCCAGTTCACAGTGCTTCCCTTTGGCGTGCATGGGGCCCCTGCAACGTTTCAGAAGATGGTGGACAGGTTGCTGAAGGGCACAGAGGCCTATGCAGCGGCCTATTTAGATGATGTGGTGGTCTATAGTTCCAGCTGGGAGGATCACCTGTCTCATCTGAAGGAAGTGCTATGGAGGATTAGTGATGCAGGCCTGACCATCCACCCAGACAAATGTGCACTTGCCAAGCAAGAATCAAAATATCTGGGTTATGTGCTGGGCAAAGGAGTGATCAGACCTCAAGTTGGCAAGGTAGATGCTATATTATCAGCCGAAAGACCTAGAACTAAGTCGCAAGTCAAATCATTTCTGGGCTTGGTGGGTTGGTATAGGCGTTTTGTCCCAGGATTCTCTACCCTCTCAGTTCCTCTTACCAACCTGACAAGGAAGAACCAGCCCAACAAGGTGAAATGGACAGAAGAGTGTGAGGAGGCGTTTCAGGCATTGAAACGTGCTCTGTGTAAGGAACCTGTACTGAAGAGTCCTGATTTCCAACAACCGTTCATTCTCCAGACAGATGCATCTGAACTTGGGGTCGAGGCCGCTTTGTTACAGCGAGAACCAGGTAATCTTCAGCCTGTGTTGTACATCAGCAGGAAACTTAACAAACATGAAGGAAGGTACTCTGTTGTGGAGAAAGAATGCCTTGCCATTAAGTGGGCGTTGGACTCTCTTCGCTATTACCTGCTGGGACGGAAATTCATTCTAGAGACAGACCATCGGGCATTGACATGGCTCCGGAATATGAGTGACACCAATTCCAGGATAAAACGGTGGTTTCTCGCCATGCAGCCTTTTGACTTTGATGTTCTCTACAGGAAAGGGAGAGAGAACTGATCAGCTGATTACCTTTCTAGGACGCCGCAGGGGTCGTCTTCAGAGGGAGGGGGAAATGTCATGGGGCTACCCCATGCCTTCATTGAAGCCAGCAGTGTTGGTCTTGGCATGCTAAGCTAATCTTAGCTGAGCATTAGCATAGGACGGTTACCCTTAGCATATGGGCTAGCATCAATGGACACATGGCCTGTCATTTCATGTCAGTTCATTTAAGTACTGGTCGGAAGAGTTGAAATCATGGTTGGATAAATACAACACATACACAGTTCATTTCAAGTAATTTGTTTTAGCTTATGGGATTTACCCAAGGTCATTCAAGTGTTTGTGTGTTTTATTCACCTGTTCTCATCCTCAAGCAGGGATCTGGGCCGAAGGGGCAAACAGGAAGTGATGTGGAGTGTGGAGTCATTTATAGGGAGAAGACCTGGAATGGTCCAAGTGTGAGCCAGTACAGAGGGGTGTACGGGAGTATCTTAAAGTTGCTCTTTTGAGAAGCTTTTGTTTAGCCGGTAACATTTCATTTCTGGTTTTCTAGTTGAGTTGTTGTGTGGTGATGTAGCCAGAGATGTGTTTGATTGTTGAGATAACATAATGGTGTTTAATTGATTGTCAGTTAACTTTGGTTTGTCTTGTAGGAGGGGCTTCTGGTATAAAGGAAGGAGGCAGAGGCCCCCCTGGGGAGAACAGCTTTGGCCTGGAAGGGCACATGTGCTGGAGCCCAATAGTCAGGGCTGATATAGGTTTTGTTTTGTGTAATCTCAGTTTTTAATGATAATTTGAATAGTATATACTTAGTTTCCTCGTTGTTTGTTTTTGTTAATTTTTGATATATTTTTACAATACCTCACTTGCACAACTGCACTTTCCATGCATCTGGTATAAAAATAAATTGAAGCACCAGGTGAAGAACTCCATGTCCATGTCTCCTCCTTCCACCATGGGGCTAAACCTTACAATAATACATTCATATTTAACACTATAGCTTTTGGTGGTGTGTTTGTACTTTGATAACATAAAATGAATCGAGGACGTCACTTTGTGTTGAAAAGTGGTGGGGACATAGGGGTTCAGATTAGGGGTGTGACGATACACTTAGCTCACATTCAGGTGACAATTCAAACAGAATATAATAGAAAGAATATAATGCAGTACTCAGCAGCTTGTTTTTTTAGCTTAAGAAACTTTTCTGGACAATGCACATCTTTAAATGGCATTGCGTTAATTTTTCAGAACATATTTAACAAATTCTTTTAAAAAAGTGATGGAGACATGTCCCCAGTATCCACAGTGTAAATCACAACTATGAAATGAATACACTATTTGTGAAATCAAAAATACCAAAAAATTGTGTGGTATGGGTTGTTGCAATTCCTTACACCTTGGCTAGATAAGGTAATGTAATGTAATATAATATTCCAATTGCTTCAGTGATTATTAATTCTATTCTGTGTTAAATGTAATCTTAATTTTAATACTGTTAACTAGTTTTATCATACTGTTTATTTTATTATGTACGTTGTGAGTGTGATGGACATTGTTGGAGACCTTTGGGTGTGGTGTGGGCATTCTCTGCTGCAGATTTGAGCGGTGCATCTAAAATTTAACAGTCTACATGTGCTGTCTCCGTGGTAAGCTACTTTTACGTCAGCTCCGTTAAATATTTATTTTAAATCATCTTCTTGTGGGTAAAAGTGTGGTTTAATTACTTATATTAAGCATGTTATGTGAACGTCAGCTTTTAGTTGCCGGTGAAAACGCGTTACGTTAACTTTGTGGTCTTTTAACTGTGTTTTTCTGTAAATTTGTTTAAAATGTGTCGTGTTTATTCCAGTTTAAGTTCAATACGTTTTATTGTTTTTGTTTATAGAAACGTTCTGGAGTTTTAAGACTGACTGTGATGGAGGATTAATCTTTATCCTGTGTTACCAGATAAACGGCAAATTGAAGCCAAAGATTCACGTGTGTGTTGCACTTTTCTACACAACGCAACCGCTACGTTTGCATCCAAAGGCTGCTTGAAATACAGTATTATATAGTATTGACTTGAAGGCAGCGGGGATAAGGGCTCCTGTTTGGGTGATGTAAGTGTAATGTGCGTTAACGTTAGCTGGATGCTTCAATTCAGATAACTTTACTCTACAACAGTGGCGCAACGCCGACACACAGACACCGTCCTCGTCTTATACACACCTGTCTCTCCGTTGCTGTTGTGACATTGTCAGAATTGTTAGAATTGTCATGGAAACATTTATGGCACTTACAGCTCCATACATTGTCAGATGTTTCATTGACTTCCCAACAACACCCTGTATAATCCAGCAGAAGCAAACAGTATTCATGCAAATAGCCTGCTTCTCAGGAGTAGTAGGCGCAACTGATGGCACACATATAAAGATCATTGCTCCCAGCGGAAATGAGAATGTTAATGTGAACAGGAAGAGGTACCACAGCATCAACACACAAGTTGTGTGCAGACTACAATATTTTAGATGTGGTACCCAAATGACCTGGGTCTACCCATGAGGCACGGATATTGAATGAAAGTGGCCTGAAGCAGTTGTTTGAAATGCACTTTTTGCTGCCGGGATGTCATCTAATAGGAGATAAATACACCCTTTACTGCTCACCCTTTCCATATGCCACTGACAGAAGCCCAAATCAACTACAACAGGTAGCCTGGAGTTTACGCGATTCATACACTATACAATTGTTTTTTAAGTTTATTAGTGGAACACTGTATCAATAGGCCATTAATAAGGTTTTAATTTCATATCCCTTCACAGGGCACATAGCTTGACAAGAAGTGTTGTGGAAAGAGGGATTGGCCCATAGAAGCGCAGATTCCACATTCTACACTCAGAAGTTCGGTTCTCCCCTGAAAGAGTGTGCCATATCATAATGGCTTGTGCAATACTGCACAATATTTGCAAGTGGCACAACATCCCACCCCCACCAGAGGATGACAACAGTGGAAAAGCTGGAGCTGCCAGCCCCCCGAGCAACATCAATCAGTGTGATGGGGCAGCCTTCAGACAACACTTTGGCAACCTGCACTTTTACTAGGCTCCACATAATAATGCGTATTGATAAACACTTCAGTGTTAGGGTGTATTATTCGTGTTGCAGTCTCAATACTTTAACTTGAAGTTTTAATTTTTCTCTCTGGAGTGCTTGTAGCTCTTCTGGAAGCGAGTCCTCTTACAGGCCGTCATTCACCAACAGCATACCTGACTTGAGGGACATCCAAAGCAGCAGTGAAATACAGAGAGCCCGTGTTTAGGTTGGCCGGCTCTGCTGCCTCTTCACTGTAACTGAAAAATAAAATATTTGAAATGTTGAATACTGTTGTCATGGTTTTGAGTTAACCAAAACTAATTTGGGACGCACCTTTGTGATAAAATTTCAAGCTTCATTGCTGCAGGATCCTGGTCCCACTCCACTCTGGAGATAACAAAACTGTCCTCCCCAAATATGCGCTGCACCACCTCACAAAGGGTGCTCAGTGTTTTGCCTGGGGGGCCTCTGCCTGAGTTTGAATGTAATTGAAAGTAATTAAGGTAGAGCTAATTGGAAAGGGCATGCAAAAGGGAAAGAGATTAACTATACATACCTGTGCACAAAAGGTTGGTTTTGAAGGCCGCTATTTCCGCGTGGCTTTTGCTGAGAATACTGTACCGGTTCTTCTCGCAGTCAGATGGTGACCGAGTGCATGAGATCTGTGGAACGTTTAAATGCCTGGAGATGTCCTCCCATGCCCTTTTCTTTTTAGCGCAGGTTAATGTTGGGCTGAACTTGCCTTTTATTTTCCTCTGTTCAACAAATTCAACAAGCAGTAGTGGTTCTTCTTCCCTCCAGTTCGGTTTTCTTTTGGAATCCATGGTGGCTATGATTACATCATAAAATCTAGGATATAAATAGGCAGGTCAGTAAACGGGGGTTACGTACTTTAACCCGGATTCTATGAGTATAGGCGCAGCCCTCTAAGGCTATCGCTATTGGGTTTACCCCTTCCTGCCTTTTCTTCAGCACTGAGAACCAAGGTCCAGTGAGGCCTTCAACTTAGAGGGCTGCGTGGGAGAGGGCGCACTGCACACTCACAAGGAGAATCACTCAACCAAAACACCCCGGGAGGCTGCCGTGCAGATGTCGTCCACTGTCATCCCACCGTGCAACGCCACTGAGGAGGAGATGCCTCTCGTGGAGTGCGATCTGATGCCATCTGGGGGAGATTCACCAGCAGACACGTAAGCCTGGGAAATGGCATTGCACAGCCAGTGAGACAGGCGCTGCGCCGACAGGGGTAGTCCCTTGAACCACTCCCTCTAATGCACAAACGCTGCGAATGGCGCCAGGCGACCGTGTACGCAGGACAGGACAGGGCTCGCACCGGGCAGAGGAGGTGGAACGTGGCGTCCTCCACCGACCCATGGGGGGGAGGAAAAGAACCCGAGAGGGTGATGACCTGCGACCAAAAGGAGTTCGTAATGCTTTTAGGCATGAACGCCGGGTTAGGGCACATAACAGCCAAGCTGCCGTCGCCCTGAATCTTGAGACACGACGGAGCCACAGAGAGGGCAGCCAGATCGCTGACCCTCTTGGCCGATATCAGAGCCAGGAGCAAGGCAACCTTAGCCGAAAGGAATCTCAGGTCCGCCGTCTCCAAATGCCCAAACGGTGGTTGGGTTAAGGCGCGTAAACAGCGGCAAATCCCACTGTGGGGCAACAGGCCGAACTGCAGCCTGTGATCCCAGCGGATCAGGCTGTCCATCCATTTGTGCATCGAGCAGGAAGCGAGCCACTCCGAGTAGTGTCTGGAAGCAGTTGGACCTGCTGATGAGGCGCTCTGGTGGACCTGGAGGGAAGCCACTCTGCTGCCCTTGCTGCCGTCACGGTTCAGGTGGGAGGGGGACCTAGCACCTGGCGGGGGGAAGGGAGGATCATGGGCACCAACACACGCCGCCATGCAGGAGGGAGGCAGAGGCAGACACTGTTTCTGGGGTACGCGGTGGGGCAGCCACACCCGTGAGCCCATAACAATGCCGCTTCCCCGACAACAGGGGAGGACAGGCAACAGAGGAAAAGGTCTGGCTGCTACATCGGAGCCAGGCTGCATGAAGGCCGCACAGCCAGTTGCAGCCGGTCCACGCAGTGTGACGGCAGCCACTGACTTCGTAGAGACAATGGCGGGCCGAGGAGGAAATATTCTGCTTGTGGCATCGGAGCCAGACTGCATGTTAGCCATCCGGCCTGTTGCAGCCTGTCCGTGTTATGCCACTCCCCTGGTGAGGGGAGGGAGGCAGGGGCTCACCGCTGCGCCGTTCGACCGGCAAGGGAAGAGGGGGAGACGTACATGTGGGCTCAGGCAAGCCACTTGACCATCTCATGTTCTAATTTCAGCCTATACGCCTCTTTTCCCTCCTTAATCTCCTGTTTCAGTACCCTTTGAAGTTCTTTGGTTTTATTACTGTCTCCTTCCCTGAAGGCCTTTCTCTTCTCATTTAGCAAAGCCTTCAAGCTGCTGGTAATCCATGGTTTGTTCTTAGGGAAGCAACGAATTGTGACGGACGGTATGATGTCATCATAGCAGAAATTGATGTAATGGGTAATGCATTCTGTAAGGCCATCAATATCATCCCCATACTCCTCACAGAACACATCCCAATCTATAGTCTCAAAACAGCACTTCAGAGCTTCCTCAGCTTCAGGATACCAGCATTTAGATGTTCTGACGGTGACAGGCAGCTTTTTCACAGCTGGGGTATAGGAGGGAGAGAGGTGTAACAGTGCAGTGCAGTACATTTGTATGTATTTTTCACACTGGCATACACGAGATCCAGCGTTTTATCACCCCTTGTTGTTACCAACTAACTTCAATAATTTCTTCATCTAAACCATCAACCTGCCTTTTAGACCCCATCCCAACTAGGCTGCTTAAAGAAGTTTTACCCTTAGTCAGCACTTCTATACTAGATATGAACAATCTATCTCTATCAACAGGCTATGTACCACAGTACTTTAAAGTAGCTGTAATTAAACCTCTTCTGAAATAGCCCAAACTATAGACCTATATCTAACTTTCCATTTCTCTCTAAGATCCTGGAGAAAGCAGTTGCTAAACAGCTGTGTGACTTTCTACAGAGCAATAGTTTATTTGAGGATTTTCAGTCAGGATTTAGAGCTCATCATAGCACAGAGACAGCACTGGTGAAAATTACTAACGACCTCCTTATTGCATCAGACAAAGGACTTGTCTCTGTACTGGTTTTACTAGATCTTAGTGCTGCATTTGACGATGAGTCCTCCATGCACGCCAAAGTTAGTCATGGAGTTCCACAAGCATCTGTCCTCGGACCAATCCTGTTCACTTTATATATGCTTCCTTTAGGCAATATTATCAGGAAACACTCCATAAACTTTCATTGTTATGGAGATGATACTCAGTTATATCTATCGATCAAGCCAGATGAAACTAATCAGTTAGCTAAACTTCAAATGTGCCTTCAGGATGTTAAAACCTGGATGACCTGTAATTTTCTAATGTTAAAACGCAGATAAAACTGAAGTTATTGTTCTGGGGCCCAAGCACCTCCATAACGCATTATCTAAAGATATAGTTTCCCTTGATGGCATCGCCCTGGCCTCCAGCCATGAGGAATCTTGGAGTTATCTTTGATCAGGACATGTCATTTAAGTCTCACATTATGCAAATTTCAAGGACCGCCTTTTTTCACCTACGTAATATTGCGAAAATCAGGAACATCCTGTCTAAAAACGATGCAGAAAAACTAGTCCATGCATTTGTTACTTCTAGGCTGGATTACTGCAATTCCTTATTATCAGGCTGCTCGAAAAAGTCCATTAAGACTCTTCAGCTGATCCAGAATGCTGCAGCACGTGTTCTGACAGGAACCAGGAAAAGAGATCACATTTCTCCTGTCTTAGCTTCTCTGCATTGGCTTTCTGTAAAATCCAGAATAGAATTTAAAATCATTCTTCTTACCCAGAAAGCTCTTAATGGTCAGGCACCATCTTATCTTAAAGAGCTCATAGTACCTTACTACCCCACCAGAGCACTGCGCTCCCAGAATGCAGGGTTACTTGTGGTTCCTAGGGTCTCCAAAAGTAGACTAGGAGCCAGAGCGTTCAGCTATCAAGCTCCTCTCCTGTGGAACCAGGTTCCAGTTTGGGTTCAGGAGGCAGACACCATCTCCACATTTAAGAGTAGGCTTAAGACTTTCCTCTTTGATAAAGCTTA
>NC_060171.1:34251228-34290485 GCF_021292245.1 Micropterus dolomieu | reverse complement strand
GAGGTAATGGACTTGGAGACTGGATTTTTTCCATCTGCGCTCTGCTTTCCTGCATTCCCTTTTGAGGCTGTGAATGCTGTCATTTATCCAGGGTTGCTTACTAGCTTTAGACGTAGGCCTAACCTTTAGAGGAGCAGTAATATTTAGTGACAACAAGCAGATATGATTGAAGTGATCGACCAGATTGTTGGTGTTGGAATCAGACAGGTGTTGGCTTTGGCTCTGAAAGAATGCGCAAAACTTTGAAACACTTTGTTCATTAAAGATGCGAGAACACACGGAGCTTGGTGAGGTGGCATGAGTAACAGGCGAATCACAGCTAAAAACAATACATCTGTGGTCAGATATGGTCATGTCCACTAATTCCACATAGGAAATGCTGACACCCAGGGTAAAAACCAAGTCCAGTGTATGACCACGGTTATGTGTTTGCCCTTTGACATGTTGTTTGAAGTTAAAAGAAGTGGCCATATTTAAAAAGTCATTAACATTGGTGGGGTCATCAACATGAATATTAAAATCGCCACAAACAATTCTGTCATAATTTAAAACCAGAGTAGATAAAAAATTCAGGAAGTTCTGATATAAATCCTCCAGTCGGTTTTGGGGGGCGATAAATTATAACAAATATGATAGGTTGCTGGACGTGGACTGGGAGGAGGCCTCGGGGAAGACCCAGGACTAGGTGGAGAGATTATATCTCCACACTGGCCTGGGAACGCCTCAGGATCCCCCAGTCAGAGCTGGTTAATGTGGCTTGGGAAAGAGAAGTTTGGGGTTCCCTGCTGGAGCTGCTCCCCCCGCGACCCGATCCCGGATAAGCGGATGAAGATGGATGGATGGATGATAGGTTGCAGCCCTCCAAGTTTAAGAGTGAGAACTTCAAACGAGTTAAATTCATCACAGCGTACTTGATGACATTTAAAATTTTTCCTATACACGCTCACTAGCCCACCACCACGACCACTGACCCTCGGTTGACTAAAACAATCACATTGAGGCAGACACAGTTCAGCTAGCTGGCTATAGTCATTAATTTGCAGCCATGATTCAGTTAAAAACACAAAATCTAGATTTGCAGACAAGATAAAATCATTTAAGATAAAAGTCTTACTTGACACTTCGGTTTACTGGTCTATGCGTGATGATGACAGGAATAGAAGTCTGTGGAACAGCGCTGGTAGCAGACGGCTTTACATGCCAGCAGGTGGAGACAGTTGTTTGTGGCAGTGAGGCAGAGATCTGTTCAGTGAGCGGTGGTGTGTCCAGGTGTGCTGCATGAATGATTAATCATTCACGTAAGTCCTGAGGGGAGGACCGCACCACATGCTATATGTGAGCAGCTAACATTTCTGAGTGGGTGAAGTCCGTCTGTCTTAAAAAGAGACATTCTTTGCCAGAAAATAATAAAGTTATCGACATAACACACAACGTGAGCCCTGCAGGTGGACTGGAGCCAGTCGTGGAGGCCAAGGAGTCTACTGAAGCGGCCAGCACCGCGAAAAACTGTGGGAATGGGACCAGAGATAAAAACGGACTTTCCACACTGATTTAAAAAGGTAAAAAGACGGTTAAAATCTGATTTTGTCGGCTCAGGCTGCTGAAGAGCTGTGTCATTTGTTCCCACATGGACTATCACTCTTGTGATGGAGGACGGGAGCGATGGCATTAGGTCCTGCAGTTTTTTTTAAAAATGTCAGCTGTGGTGGCACCGGGGAAGCAGTGAGTGGTAGCGTTAAAGAAACGGATGTTTCTGATTATGTAACCAATTATTAGTGTGGTTGGGGAGAAAAGAGGATGAGGAGATGCCGGTTGTGGGGTTCCAGAGCAGGACTGAGCAGAATCTGCTTTAACACTGCGTGCAGACTGAGGATGGAGTGTGTGACAGTTCTGACATGTGTGCAAAGTTTGGTGAGTTTTCGAGTATGCTCAAAAATACAAAATGGAGCTTACTTTGCAGAAAAAAAAAAATAAATAAATAAAATAAAATATATATATATATATATATATATATATATATATATATATATATATAACACACACTCATGCCGAGTTTCCTGCCTAGAGAGAGTTAACAGTAGTTATAAGTACTGCTGAATGTTGGAAACACAAAACAGTGTTGTCTGTTAGTGACAACTGTTAGAAAGAAATCATTCAGTAAAAATATAGGATTTTTTTTCCAGCAACATCAGTGGCAGTATTTCATATTGTCATAATAACACTTCATTGTGCTCACCAACTGAGGATAACTATGTAATCTGTGTTTTGTAAATGGTAAGATAACCAATAGGACACAGTTTATTCAGAGACCTGTGATTTTAAAGCCATAGTCTGATCAAGTAGGCCTAATATGATTTCAGTGATTTCCTGTTGAAAATGTGTCTTGACTGTAGACACATAATGTACTGACTGTACATTATTAGCTGTCAATTTTATTTTAAATCTTGCTGACTTCTCATTTATTGAAATACTTTCAAAACAATACTGTTAAAGATTGTCTGCAGCATCCAGACTTCATTTAGTTTAGAGTTACTTTAACCACCATTATGTTGAGGCTTGTTGAAGGCATGTTGAAGGCATTTAAGATAGGTGTTCTTCAGGGCTCTGGAGGTTGACCACACCTTTGTCTTGTCAGTCAACATCTGCGTTACAGTGGGGGACATTGTTGACATTGAGGATGTCATGGAATGCATGTGGTACCTTTACATCCAGTGAAGGGGGAACAAGTGGACACAGCCAAGCAAGACTGACACGCAGTGGTGCTTGCTGCCCCACGTTTGCACCTGTGGAGCTTAAAGACTATTTGTACTATTTGTAGAACATGGGGACATGATGAAAGCTTTGGACAAAGGCCACCACACTTTATGACAAGCTGTGTATCTTAAGGCCCTTTTTGTTTCACTTATGAATATACCTAAATTGTCTTAGGTAGGTAGATTTAGTTGGTTACAATATAACAGGTGACAGAGTGAAATTGAGTATGTAACTCCCTTCTGCTACGTAGCAGACAGTATACATTAATATAGTAGCAATAACAAAAATGGTAAACAGAAATAAACTATATTTATTGGAGCAGTGCTGAGGATGATTAGGCTTGAGTTAAGGTAGAAAATTACCCAGGAAAAGGAAGAGACCTTTGTTTCTTATATGGCTTGGAGTTATTAAAGCCTATTTCAATGTATTCTGTTTGTATTGCTCAACTGCAAAAGGTCCTGTATACTTCATTGAAAAGACAACTACAGTGAGGAAAATAAGTATTTGAACACCCTGCTATTTTGCAAGTTCTCCCACTTAGAAATCATGGAGGGGTCTGAAATTGTCATCGTAGGTGCATGTCCACTGTGAGAGACATAATCTAAAAAAAATAATCCAGAAATCACAATGTCTGATTTTTTAACTATTTATTTGTATGATACAGCTGCAAATAAGTATTTGAACACCTGTCTATCAGCTAGAACTCTGACTCTCAAAGACCTGTTAGTCTGCCTTCAAAATGTCCACCTCCACTCTATTTATTATCCTAAATTAGATGCACCTGTTTGAGGTCGTTAGCTGCATAAAGACACCTGTCCACCCCATACAATCAGTAAGAATCCAACTACTAACATGGCCAAGACCAAAGAGCTGTCCAAAGACACTAGAGACAAAATTTTACACCTCCACAAGGCTGGAAAGGGCTACGGGGAAATTGCCAAGCAGCTTGGTGAAAAAAGGTCCACTGTTGGAGCAATCATTAGAAAATGGAAGAAGCTAAACATGACTGTATTGTACATGCAATACTTAGATGAGGTATTTCTGTTCTCCTTTGTATCATGTATTCATCTGTTCAGA
The DNA here is from genome assembly GCF_021292245.1 of Micropterus dolomieu. Lineage (NCBI taxonomy): Eukaryota > Metazoa > Chordata > Actinopteri > Centrarchiformes > Centrarchidae > Micropterus > Micropterus dolomieu. The sequence continues at coordinate 34,286,654 of NC_060171.1, read as the reverse complement.
ACCAGAATGTTGCTGGACCCAGTGCACACAGCTCAGCTGCTGCAGCAGAGGCATGTGCAGTGGAGGTAGGAAGACAGCCATGAGAGAGACACACCCGGACACAGATGCTGCCAGTTTCTTAATATTGTGGCTCTAATTAACAATAAATTAACCCTTTATATAGGAGGAAACTGTGCATGTGTGTCACACACATACAGATCACACTCGCACGTATCCCTTCAAACCACACACAAATGCAAACGCAAGACACACAAGCAACACTTTAGCGTACTTTTTACCACATATTAATTGTAAGCCTACATATATATAAATAATTATATATTTGTCATTTGTAATAGGGTATTAAGTTATAACGGTTAGTTTGCTGTCCATGTAGAATGAAGTAGATTTATTAATTTATTAGCAGTATTTGTCATTTATTAGCAGTATTTGCAGTACAAGCAATATTTTAGTGGTTTCAGGTACTGGTGCAGTAACAACTCTGGGACAAAAAATAACTTTGTAATAGAAAGCTTCAAACTGTTTCAGCATAGTTGGATGACAATGATAATCCACCACATCTTTGCAGTAGCATCCATGTTGTTTCCATAACCCGACTTAAAGCACATGAACACACCGAAGTCGGAAGAACGACTTCCCAACTCGGGAAATGGGAATGCAGCATAATCCACAGGAGACGAGCACCGGCTGAATTTATCATTTTGTTTAATTTCCACGTGGCACGACTCGATGAGAAAGATGAGACACAACCTGTCCTCACAGTTCCAACCACACTGTTTCTCCTACCATTGTTTTAGGAGGGCAGTCCCCGAATTTGACAATAAAAATGCAATTAAGCGTAAAACACAGAATATCATGGAATCTGCCAAAATATTGATGCAATTTATAAAAAGCAGGCATTTCTCAGCCTCGTAAGCATTTTTTGCCCACAGCACTTAAGCCAAATGAACAGAAAAACTATGTTTTGGTGTTTACATGCGTCTGGCCTCTCTGCGCCATGTTTCAGTGAGGGCGGGGCTTAGCGCTTAGCGACACCCACACGCAGATGCACATTTCTATATTGTACAATATATTAAATTCATTGATAATGATTCAGTATGTTACATTTCTTATTGCATTTTTGAAATTTTGTGACCTGACCATGTGTTACTAAATGTGCTTAAATTGTAAAAGACGGAAACGGAAAACACGGAATTTGGGAAAAAACTTTTACGGAATAATGGCCAGAAATTAAAATGGATTTCATAAGGCTCTATCCATGGTCTCATCACCCAATATCTGAATAACTGTAGCAAGTTCCATCATGAGGCAGTAACTTTGGAGGTAAACATGTGTAAGAGGAACAGAGAAGGTAACAAGCCTAAACAGGCAAAAATTTAGTGCGCCGCGTCTACGACGACACCTTGCATCTGTAACACTCCCGCTCCACGGCACTAGTAGTCTCGGGGCGTCTACCACCAACCCTCAAAAAAATCCTAGGGGAAACACTGAACCACATTCATTATTAGGACGAATCTGCGCAGCCAGCTGGGGTGCTGTTTGCTACTTTCCCCTCACATATCTTGTGAGTGAGATAAGCTTTATTTACCCTGCGGAACAAAACCTATAACACTGACCTGACTGATAATGTAAGCTTCATGGTTCGCTTTACATTACATCCTTGTCACTATCCTCCATTATTAACACTGAACTGATAGCACAGACTGGAACACTATAATCAATGTCTCTGCACCGATAAAGAAGTACAGTGTGTGCGTGTTTGTGCGTGCGTGCATGTTTATATGTGTGTGGTGACCTTATTGTGTGGGTTGCTGCAGGGAGTGATTCATTGCCATGAACCGCAAGGATTCATAGATCAGTGTAAACTACACATACACACATTCTCTCTTTGTCTCACACACAGGCTGATGCAGCATACTGACACACTATAAACCACACATCATCGCCTTCTGCACACACACTCAGTACGTGTAACTGGCAATCACTGGGTTGGAATACAGGACCTACTTCACTCTTGCTCCCTTTCACACACACACACACACATATATACACACAAACACAAATGCTGTGCCCACACTTGTTCAATAAAGGACATGTACAAATGCACGCTTACAGATTACAGAATGTACCGACAACAATCCAAATGCTGTACATCTGTCCCTACAGTGAAGGTACTAAGGAACTAAGTTTACAGGAACATTCTGGCTTTTTACAACTTTTTGTTTTCATAGTCTGTCTATTATTCTTTTGAGATCTGGGAACATGACAGCATTGCTAAAATGAAGTCCAACGTGGCAAAAACAATAAGGAGCAAGACATTACACACTGCGATGTGTTTGCTCTATTTCAAAGCTGGTTTAAACCAAATACTGCTCATCTAACAAAAAGTGGTGATCAGCCTGAGGTGCTGGCCTTGTAAACACTGACCCATCAGACATCCCTCTGACCTGTTTGTGATCCATAATTCCAGAAGTTATTGACATTGTCAGCCAGCATTAGTGCATTACTGAAGAAAATATGGACTCCTTTTTCATTTTCATAATTGACAGCATTTTAATATTGACATGGTCACAGCATTGATCCTCAGTCATTGACACTATGTCATAATGCGCTTCATAAATAATAAAGAGGAAAAGGAGGACACAGTTTTTTTCCCCAGTGTTTAATGTGTTCGTTGGAGCGTCATGAAAGTCAGTGTGATGGTTTCTTCACTCCAAAAGGAGTTATTTTGGTTATTTAATAGCCACACGCAGTATGGGAGTTATTGTAGATTCTTAAATTAATAATATGTCGATGCACAAACAAATGACGCATTGCACATTACAAAACACTTTCATGAACCTTATCTGTAGGTGATATTGTGCCATCCACCCAGCTTATCATGATGGGTCACACTGAGGACAGCTTCTGGTGCTGAAATGAGGTCTAGTAAACATGGCAGATGACAACTAAAAATGGTGACACATAAAAACAGATAATGTAATGTAATAATGTAATAACTTTAATGTATTTAATGTATTTCAAAAGTATTAATTCATGAAATAAAATATCCACAACTAAATGAACAATCAAAGTTTACGTTCAGGAAAAAACTTGTTTTTATTAATTATACATTCAAAATCTGCTTCATTGTAACTGTGTAGGTGTGATGTACTTGTACCGTATCTGATTGACATTGGCCTGGAAAGATTTATGGTACTCTGAGTCTATACCTGCTCTAAATGTTGCCCCGTTTATCATCAGCTTAAGTCTTTGTGGGAGTTATTTCTTGTTCCTGAATGGGCCTTATCTCAGTCTCAACATTCATTATTCACAATTTTTGTATGGTTGAAGAACCCCTGACCTGAGTCCCCTACATTTCTGAAACCTTGCCTTTGTCTTCTCAGTTACTTTACTCAATGTCCCTTCCTCCTGCGCCACTAGCTGCATGTTGCTAATCAGCAGCAGCAGCAGCAGCACCTGGCATCATTTGGTATCTGATAGGTGGAATGTTTGATTATCAACAGGGCCATACTCTAAGGCTTCTGTGGGGTATTTCCTTGATCCTTATTAACCTGTTCAAATGAAAAATTAAATATAAATGACACACATGGTTCAGATTATTTTAAAATGTCTTTTTAATTATTTCAGTCAGCTCCCCACTAAGTGCTGATGAGCCCAGAGGATGAAAATAGCCAACTAAAACTCAGTGTCACATTACCGTCTTAACAGCATCTCATCCCAGACTGCCTAATCCTTTACACATTCTCTCACACACACACACACACACACACACACACACACACAGCACTGTGGCTGACATGATGTGGGCTGTCACATTGACACGGTACATAATGGCTGCTAATGTTATTGAATATTTTAACACAGCGTAAGCACAACGGATCATTCATTCTGCTTAGGCATCAGAGAGGGGGGAGAGAGGGGCATTCTTTTTATTTTTTGAACAGACCCAAGCTGACATGGCGAGGTCACAACATTGAACACTCAATCTGTTTCATATCATAAAGTTAATTACATTCCAAACCATTCCGCTGATAATTATTTAAAAGTACACGTTTCAGAAACTTTGATGCTTCGCCAGGCTAACATTATCACTTACTCTGACAGGCACTGAGTGCTCGGGTGGTGAGGATATGCAGTTATTTACAATTGCTAAGTCGCATTTCTATATAGGAGTTCACTTTTTTGAAACTCTTCACACAGTTCTCTTCAGCAATAGGCATTTTTTCCCTTTTTGCAGAAAAGTATACAGAATGAAATGAAAGTCATTCCAGCAATGCAACACAAAACTACTGTTCACTCTACACACTTAGAGGAGAGCTACAGATATAGTGATACACCAGCAGTAGTCAACCGTGTTTACTGCAAGTTCTCATCCACAACACACCTTGGAAAGGATCTTTTTGCATACCTGATCCATCCCTAGCAGTCTTCTGCAGATATGTTCACACATCCAGCATTTACTTGTGTCACAGAGGGACATGTGATCATGTGGCTGCTGGTCAGAAACATGAGGAAAATCTGTGGGGCTGATGAGTAGAGAGTTGGAAGGAAAAGTGACACCATCCTGGAATGGACTCTAAACACAGTGACTGGGGGAGATGGTGATACTTCAGTAGAACACAGTTCAAACAACACTCTCCAACAAGGTCAGCTGTTTTGTATGTAAACCGTCACCTTTAACACCTCGTCACCCTGGTACACACCTGCACTCCGGAAAACGAAACAAACTGGCCGCCAACTTGAACGTCTGACAAAAAAGTCATCTCTCACAGTCCACCGTGAAGCCTATAAACTCCACCTCATTGCCTACAAAGATGCCCTCATTGCCTACAAAGATGCCCTCATTGCTGCCAAATCTGCCTAACTCTCCTCCATCTTCACCAACCCCTGTCATAACCCCAGAACCCTCTTCTCCACAATGACCAACCTCATCAAGCCTCGGACCAACACCCTCCCTACCTCTACTCCGGATCTCTGCAACTCATTCCTTCACTTTTTCGCTGATAAATTCAACACTATTTATCAATCTCTATCCCCTGCATCTGACCTCCCAGTATCTACTCCAGCACCTACCACGGACCCTCTTCCCCCTATCCCGCCTGACCTCCCTCCTCCTCCTCCACACTGCCTCCTCTCCCACTCCTGAAATCTCTAAACTCATCAGCTCTTCCAAACCCACTACCTGCTCACTTGACTCCCTCCCTACTCCTCTCATGAAGTCATGCCTCCCCGTCCTTTCCCCCTACCTCACTAACCTCTTCAACTCCTCACTGTCCCTTGGAACTGTCCCCTTTGCTTTCAAAACTGCCGCTGTCACCCCAGTCCTTGGTCTGGATCCCTCTTCCCTTAATAACTACCGCCCAATATCCAACCTCCCCTTTCTGTCTAAAACCCTTGAACGTATAGTTGCCTCACAATTACAAACTCATCTCCATGCCAATAACCAATCTGAACCCTTCCAATCTGGTTTTCGCCCCCTCCACAGCACAGAAACTGCTCTCCTCAAAGTCTTCAACGACCTCCTCACTTCCGCTGACACAGGTTCCCTTAACATCCTTATTCTTCACGACCTGAGTGCAGCCTTCGATTCCGTGAGCCATAACATCCTGCTCACCAGACTCAAAGACCTTGGTATCGAAGGTACTGCACTCACCTGGCTCCGTTCCTACCTTTCCAACAGATCCCACTTCATCTCTCTTCATAACCACACCTCTGCTACAGTCACAGTCACCCAAGGCGTTCCCCAAGGCTCCGTAATCGGCCCCCTTCTCTTCATCATCTACATCCTCCCCCTTGGTCAGATACTCCGCCACTTCAACCTGAACTTCCACTGTTATGCCGATGACACCCAGATATACCTCAGCACCAAATCCCCCCACAATCTCCCCCTCTCCCACATCAACTGCTGTCTGTCAGCTATTAAAACCTGGATGCAACACAACTTCCTCAAACTAAACAGCAATAAAACAGAATTCCTCCTCATAGGCTCCAAATCCACTCTCAGCAAAGCCAATAACCCCACTCTCACCATCGACGGCACCATTGTCTCCCCATCTCCCCAGGCCCTCAGCCTCAGTGTGATTTTTGATTCAACCCTCTCCCTTGAGCCCCACATCCGTCATGTCATTAAAACCTCCTTCTTTCACCTTTGCAATGTTGCCAAAATCAGACCCTCACTCACACCCTCTGCCGCTGAAAGACTCATTCAAGCCTTCATCTCCTCACGGCTGGACTATTGCAACTCACTACTCCTTGGTATCAGCTCAACCTACATAAAAAGACTCCAGCTGGTCCTGAACTCAGCCGCATGACTCATCACCCGCTCCAAATCCTGGCACCACATCACTCCAGTCCTAAAACAACTACACTGGCTTCCCATTTCTCACCGGATCACATACAAAATCCTAGTCATTACCTACAAAGCCATTCACCACCTGGCCCCTTCATACCTCACTGTCCTCCTCTCCCCCTACCAACCCTCACGGTCCCTCAGATCCACCTCAGCTGGTCTCCTCTGCATCCCCAAGTCCAAGCTCCGCAGTTTTGGGGACAGAGCCTTTTCCATCGCAGCTCCCAGGCTCTGGAACTCGCTCCCACATGAGATCCGCACCTCTGAGTCCCTCACCATTTTCCAGTCCCGCCTTAAGACCCATCTCTTCAACTCTGCCTATCCGTAGCCCTTTGTTGTCATGCTTCTTTATCTGCTCTGTAAAGCAACTTTGAGTTCGAGAAAAGCACTATACAAATTTAATTTATTATTATTATTATTATTATTTTGCAGTGATTTAAACCCCACAAACAAAATTCCATTCATTCAGACAAATACCTGAACATGGGCAAATAAACCTAAACTTTTTGCAGGACTAGATACCACTAGAGGTCATGGCCTGATTGACCTTCTAGAGGGTCCTGAGGCAAAAAGCAGCTTCAGGACCCTCTTTGTGCAATGTGTACTGTGATTTTATTCCGGAATGCACGATTCCAGGTTTGTTGAGGAGCCATGTGATATTTATCTGCATTATAATGAGTTTATAAACTAATTATTAATTTGTTATTTTAAAATAATGTGACCAGCATATGGGATATATTTTGCAGTGTAAAAATGGACGTCAGAGCGTCAGAGCTCTCTGGTGGACAAAATATATAATGGAGACACTGTTCTCACCTCAAACATATGTTGATCAGCCAGCATATACACTGGTGCTGATCTGATTAGATTGTTGTCTGAACCACGCAGCCTGGTAATAGGGGTTTGACGGGGCTCAGTCCTGGGTCCCTTTCTCTTCTCCCTACGCACGCACATTCACTTGCATGACTTGTATGACATGCAGCTTTTCTTGCCATTCCTCTCATCTGACATTCAGTTGGATGCATCACAGATCTAAATATCTCAGTGTATGTCAAGCCACCACACTAAGCTCAACCTGCACGAGACTGAATTTATGTTCCTTCAGGAGATTATACCCACGCCAAGACCTGTTTACACAAGCGTGTTAACCCCACTGAACGTTCTGACGCTTAAATGTCAAATCTTAATGGGAGCACAAAATACAGCCCAGCTTGTTTCATTTGGTGAAATGAAAAGGAAGTGATGGAGAATAACTGTGTGTGTGTGTGTGTGTGTGTGTGTGTGTGTGTGAGACAGGGAGCTGTCCATGTATGCGGTGCTGATTTTAGTACAATACTTTCCCACTTGCTGCCCATTTCGCCTTGCCTTTCATCTCCTTTTCTCTAACATTTACCACCTCTCTCTCTCTTTCACCCACCACATCTGTTCACACGCAGTGTATTTCTGTCCTCCAATATTCTGTCTCTCCCTCCCTCTGTTCCTTCTCAAGACATTAAATAAAAAACAAAGCCTCCTTTTCACAGAGTGCTTCTCATTTCCTGGGTTTTCCGCTCATTTCACTAAATTCTCTGTGACTAGCGTGATAAACAAGCACTCAGTGTGGAAGCGGCCCAGTGTTGCACTCTCCTACACATGGTGGTGGGTGGAAACAGGAGTCAGAAATCACTGTTGCAGCAGTTTCTTTTCTTCTCCACAAATTCTCGCAGCAAAATGGATCAATAATGAACTGAGGTTTTGTTCTTACCATAATAATCAGCATCTATCACATCAAAGACCTCTTTAAGTTCTCTATTTCTTCTTGTTCTTTCTTTCTCCACCTCTGTTGGGGGTGGGTAAAGACGTCTTCATAATGTAACTGATCTTCTTTCTCCGTGCACCAATTTTGAAGTTACAGCTCTTCTTTTTTGCCATTTCATTTCCAATCATTGTTATGCTATGTGATCCTAATGCACTGGGATGTGTTGACTGCTGCCAGCTGAAAGGCTTCACACAGCATCAGAAGGAGGGACACTGAGGAGGACAGGAGGAGTGGATCCCTGCTGAAGCTCAAGAAATCCTTGCAGTAAGAAGAACAAACGCTCTATTTTTACCCTCTAAAAAACCCGAGGAGCACATTGTAAAACTGCCACCACAGTGAACTTTACACAGCAGGGTGCATAAAGACTACCTGCATGTGTCCAAAGACCCACAAGGATTTCAATACACACTCTTAACAAAATTCTGCTGGGCAGCACCTGAAAATGGTTCTCCAATCTGTGAAGAACATACAAGAGTTTTCATGTTTTCACAAGTTTTCTACAAATCACTTTCAATACAGACTTGACTCTTGGGTGAGAAAGATAATTCATCTCAAGTATGCATTCACTGGTCATTGTCAAAGATTACATTATCATTAATAATAATGGCACAAAATTTGGGGGGTCAATGCTGATATTGATAAAAAAAAAAAATCTAACAATGCTATATCTGCCAGTAGTCATCAACACATAACATCAACCAACTGTTTGATTATCAGTTGATTATTTTTTGATTAAAAGATTATGTAACGTCAGGACAAAAGTGAAACATGCCAACAGTCTAACACCAATCCAAAAGATATTCACTTTCCACTCGTATTAAACAGACACAAATCAGTCCTCACGTTGGACAAACTGGAGACAGCAAATATCGTTTTTGTCAGTGACTTGAATGATTCCTCTATTATCAAGATTTCATTAATTGTTTCAGCACTAAGTTTAGTTTGATGACTATAATGTGATGGAATATCTATATCAAACCGGTTTCTAGTCGCTACAAGTTGACTTGCAACTTGTAGTGAAATGAATGTAAATCAGTGGCTGACTGTAAGGTGAAAAATGTTTAATTGCATTGAAAATGGTCAGCAGTTATCCAAAGTGTACAGGATTTGTAGTAAATTTGCTTTAGAAAAAGCAGTGCTACCACAATAAGTTCTTTACTGTGAGGTATCAGTTTGTGTGCACTCTCCAAATCCTGGACTTCCCCTCTCTTATGAGTCACTGGAAGTATGAAGATCGCGTTCATTTCACTACGAGCATCAACAAGGTTGAATTCACACGGACAGACAGAAACGATCTGAACAGGCTCACACTGAGCTGCAGAGGGGATTCTGCTTTTCAAGGAAGCAGTGACAGCTCACATCTTAAGCACTCACACTCCGACCGTTGGTGCTGTTGACATGCAGAATGCAGTGGGAGATGGAAAACTGACGAGTAGAGACAGCCTGTGCGTGCGTGCGTGCGTGCGTGCGTGTGTTATGCTAAATAAGAGAGTATGTAGCGAGGAGCATGGGGATACAGGTACAGCCAGTTTTACAACAATGACCTGAAGGACTACAGCCTCTGAGTGCTGGCGCACACTACTACAAGGTGGCGAAAGAAAATTCATGTAAAAATGTTGATCTTTTATCTTGACACCCTGTCAACATTGCTGTCTACTTTCACACCACCGCCAAAGCACAGTGAAGTGAATTGAGCCAGAGCCATACCGTACAGTACAATCTACTGCACTGTACTCTACTGTAGCAGGTCTAAAGCTACGTATAATTTTAATACAGTTATGAAAATTAATATTTCCGGGAATATTAATTCATGCCTCGAAACTAGGAGCACCACCTAAAGATTTGCTTGTCCGCCCAAGGCTTTAGGTCCTTGAGTATAGCCTGAGAATTACACGAATTTCTGGTAATTCATTAGTTATTAATGGTTCAGTTATTCTGAAATCGTAAACTCCAGTCAATCAGTCAATCTCAAATCTGAGGGTGAGTTCTATGTACAGGGCCCTGGATCCTCAACAACACACACACAATATCACTGTGCTCAAGGTGAAATTTATTAACTAACAAAAGAGATTACAACAGTGGGGTAAATGTGGTAATATTACAGGGACAACAGTCAACATGAAAACCAGAAGGTAATGTTAGGCTCAATGGAATTTCAGTTTATATTGTTGAGGGAGAGAATTCTACGAGGATGAGGGAACGAATGGTCAGAAATTACGTTGCAGATTTCATTTGAATAATCTAGGGGTTTATTAACTGTAGATGAGGGCCAACTAGAGAACACCAACGAGTCACAGAGTGTGGTTTGTTTTGCCTTACTTTTGCCGTAATAGCAAAGGCTCGACTGCCGGTTGGCTTGTGGAGTTGGTTCTGGCCCGACCCCAGTGGTGTTTCGAGTTGGGTTCCAACCGGTGGATTTGTTCCGGAGTCCTTTGCGGGAAACGCTTGCAGCAACGGGCCGTCAGCCCCAGGCTTGCACTCTGAACTGAGTTCGTTTGGTGTCGCTATAGCTCAGCGGAACACACTCCAGACTCCTGTTGGATCCGTGGCTTCGTTCATTCAAGGCAAGAAATGAAAGGCTTCTGAGTTTCTGGTCCAAAGTTGTTCAAAACGATTGGATGAGGTTGCAACAACAAAATCAAATAAACTCACACATTCGCCGTAGGTTCGCGAGGCCCCGGGAATATAGGCTATTTAATGTTGCTGAGTTTAAACAAGTCTGGGGAAAGTTTCACCCAGGCAGCTCCAAACAAAATCAAAATCAAAATCAAATCTCCCGCTAAGAAAATTGGGGATTCAAAGAGTAGCTTTCTCAGCTCGTCTGAAGGAAATTTAAAGTACAAAACGGAGAAAAGATCGGAATTTCAAAAGTAAGGAAGTTAACGAGAGCGTATACGTTTAGTTTCAAGAGAGTTTTTTTTTTTAGAAGAGGGTTAGACAAAAGACAACAAGGCCTTTTATCTACCTCCTTTAGGAAGTGGTGACGTCAATTTGGTGAGTGGGTTTCTCTGGGGAGAGTTACTCCAAAAGGGTTAACTTTCTAGTGGGATAAAGAAAATATATATACGTTGCACGTATTTTCATTTAATCTCTCTCTCCATAATATCGACATTTGAAAAATAATCAGTTCTAAACATTCAGATAAAGGCAAGCAAAGCAAGACTAAACACTAGGGGGTTAAAGGTTATAATGGTTATATAAAACCATTATAACAAAGCTTAACTACATGTTCTCAGTGTAAACTTGATGGTTACCGGTTTTAACTCAAGAGACAATTTAGATGTAGGCGTGGCAGCAAAAATTTCGTTTATACAATTACATGGTGATAGATACTTAGCGATCATTGATGGTGTACGCCGAGTTTTAAATACTTGTGTGTTATCCCTTTCCTGTCCCCTTTATAGCGCTCAGGTCACACGAGAAAACAGTAGACATTCCACTGTGAGATTTACCACTTTAACTGAGAGGCTGGTGATACACACAGGCGTGTGGATGGATGTTTTAGTAGGAAATTGTGTATGAAACATTAAACTAAAGCATTAGTTAATACTGAACAGACAGTGATTACTAGGGACAAAACAGAAAGAGGTTAGGGAACTCTTCAAGATTGCTTTCTTATGGGTGTGTAGCTTTCAAACATCACTAAAAGGATAACAACGGGGTCATTACTTACTAAACTCAGAGGCAAACGCCGCTGCTCACTTAGCAAGGTTATTATTTAAACAGAACAAACACAGTTTATAATGGAACCTTTGTTGGTTCGAGAAAACAGGGGTTGTTAGGGTTCTCTATATCACATTTGCACATCGGCTAAGAGAGAAGGGAATGGTAGTTTATGGCTCAGCCGTTCTGTGGAAAAAAAAGAGTCAGGTTGAGGCCGGAGGTGACCTGCGGGAGAGAGAGAGGGGTCAGACAGCCCCTTTTGCTGTCCTGTGAAATGTCTCTAGTGACACCTTTACGACTGGAGAGGTTCACTAAGGCTCTCTAAATACACAATCCTTAAGCAATGCATTGACTAATTGAGTCTCTGCCAATCCCTACCAAACACCAGGCGATGTCTCTGGTTTTTGCATGTGAGAAGGTCAACCCTAGGGGAGGAAAAACTTCCCCCCTCTTTTGACACCATCTGACCTTCTTTCCCTTTTTGGAGTGAGTCTGGTTGATTTCACAACACTACTGTACAGTACAATCTACTGCACTGTACTCTACTGTACAGTAAAATCTGACAGACAACACACAAATTTTACTATGATGCAATAAATCCCTTATTTCTCTTTAGCCCATGCTACTGGAAATGTAGATCTTGATCAGCAGTTTGCAGTACAGTCATGTATTGTTAGTTTGGAAATGTACCAGTGACTAGTCTTAAACTGGTACCAGTCCCTGATTGGTCAGAACCAAAATACTGACAAGCTCATGGGTAGTCAGCGCTGCTGTTACTATATAAACATTAATCATTCGTTTAACATTTTCAATTCAGCCATCTGCTACTAATGACACATTTCTCGTATGCTTGTGTTCTGTGGATTCTAGTCTATCTTGAATACAATACTGATAAGCTGTATGAATGTTAAAAGAGCACTCTTGCTGGAAATCATTATTTTCAGGAATGTATCTAAAGTTCAAACGAAGCAGATTTGAAGCTTATGTTTCCACCAACAATGAATCCTTACTGAGGTGTAGCGGAGGTAAACTTTCCAGGAGACAAAACACCGGTAATAATCCTAGACACAACAGCCAGGATGTATTTTCACACAGACAGAGGACTGTGGAACAAATCTGAGCCCATGCTTTAAGCAAACTAAAGTTAGCTTTAGAAAAGCAAGAGAGCTAATCTTCATTGTCTGTTCATTAACAGATGTAACGCTGGCAACTTAATGGGACAGTACATCACACAGTCAACCCAATGTCCTGCAGAATGTGACGAGTCCAACTCAGTGTAACACAGATAAAACAACTCAACAGTTATTAACTTCAGAAAATATCAATTTAAACCCTACTGTTACCATCAGCTGATGCTGGCTACCTGCACATCTTTAATAAGACACTGAAAACTACTTTCTTTAATCTGATTTAACAACAGTCTGAAGTAGAGGGAGATTTGCAGCTGTATGAGGAGGCACACAGATTAAATGACACACACAAAGAGATTTGACTGCGGGGGACTTGATCAAACTTGGACAGCCGTCTCTGGTTTAGTCATAAAACTGTCGAACACCTAACCCAAAAATCCTATCAAACCCTGATGCATTGCAATTTTGAGGTCTTTTTGTGCCTTTCTCATTCAAAGGACGTAGGGTTTCTCGAGGGACATTCTGGTGGTTCTTAGGCTGCTCTCCCAAAGAAAATAGGATATCTAGAGCCATTTGGGTCTGCTGTGCTTTGTATTCAGTGCCCACCAAGGCAATATCGGGCTGTCACGGATATTTGGATCACTGGTTGGTGGTTCATCCCAAGGAAACTGAAATTTAGACTTAGATTTGTGCTTATGAGCAACTGAGTCACGACTGCTTTTATCACAAAAGAAAAAGCTATTTGAAGATATTTGGGCTTATTACCTCTCAGGCTGTTCTATTCTCTGTCATCAAAGGATGAAAAAGAAGTTACTTACAGATACTCAGCAAGTGACGGGGAACAGAGATAATCACATTTAAAGGGACAAAAAAGCTTTTTCTGCTGCACTTAATTCAAGAAGTGAGACAGTTGAGCATTCAAAGAAAAAGGCGAAGGAACATATTTTAGGCTTTTCCAACATCCACTGTTTAGACATGGACTGATGGGGACTTGCTGCACAATTGGAGCATTCTAAAAGATTTTCATCAAGGTCATCCTGACCAAGAAAGGATTCAGGTTGGTTAAATCACATTTATACAGGTACAGTATTTCCTAAGGAATCTGCCACATCTTGAGGTACCTAAATGTGTCTTATAGGGGCTTTCAAGAAAAGAAGGAAATAAATATTTTTCTGAGAGCAAAATAGATTTTTTTTTTTGCTCATATTGATGTCCAGGGTCCTGGTTTATTCTGTTATTAACTGAGCACTAAACACAGGTTTGACTGGCACTGATATCGGAACTAGCTATTGCCAAAGGATTATGTAAAGAATATCTCACTAAATGTTCGACCATGACTTGGGAACAGAATCCCTTCCCTTAAAAAACTCCTTAAACATTTCAGGTGAAATTTACATTAAACAACTAAATATTATTATTGTTTTTACACTTGTAAACCTTAAACTTAAAAATGCTCTACAAATAAATTATTATTATTATTATTATTATTACTATTATTATTATTATTAATAAATATGATCCTCTAAAGACCAAAGACCTGAATGTTGCTTATGCTCTTCTGTTTGCTCTTGCATTAGTGATTAAGAGATTTAGTGTCTGACTCAACAGGCTCAGTTTCAGAAAGCCTTTCTTTGAAGTTGCCTGTACAGAAGAAGACATAGTTAAAATAAGACTCAGGCGTCTCCTAGTTTTTAAGGAAGGGTGGTTGCCTATGGTGCCCAGTGTCATGTAGTACATAACTAGTTGACCAGGGCATACAGCTGGCCTGTATAGGCTAGTGTACACAGATTAGAGTAGTTGATGTATGGATTTAGACAATTTCAGAAAAAGTGTAAACAACCTCCATTTGGTGGATTCTTCTGCTGTACTCTCAGGCTTAAGTCTGGATTCCAAATGCTTCACTCTGTACTACAAACACAATTGTCCAATTTCATCTTATTTAAATGGTATATAATTTTGGCTACATTTTTTTCATGTCCATGGTTAAATTTAATTCAAGCTTAAAATAAGGCAGGGTTGTGACCACTTTCAGTCAATTTTTTTTGTACATAATGGTTTAACGTTTACAGATAGCTTAATTGGTAGACTATTCTGTAATTGGCTATCTGAAATAAAATAAAAACTTAGAAACATTTTCAGTTTGATACCAGCACATATTTTATGGATGAATTCCTGAAGTTTTTCTCTGTTCTGCCCATGAACTGACAGAAAACCTAAATTCTTCAAACAAAGCCGCTGTAGTGTATTTCCACAAGCAGGTCTAATTGAAGGCACACAGCTTTAGGACGTTTCCGAGAGCTTAGATCTAAAGCGGCAGCAGCACTTACATGGAGGTGATGTTCTGGAAAAGGTCCTCGATGCTCCCGGTACTGTTCCCGGCGCTCCCGGTGCCCTGGAAAGACAGCGGGAAGATTTTGCTGTTGTCGGACTTATTGCAGTAGATCTCTGTGGGCGAGCAGGTGCAGGTGGGCGGACAGTCCAGCAAGGAGCTCAGGTAGTTGTGAAAAAAGACGCTGAGCAGAAAGAAAACCTTCCAGCAGCACCATATCCTGGGGGGGCGACGGACGCCAAATGCGCCGAAAAACGCACCAAATCCATCCATGCTGTCACGATTCAAGTCCCCAGATTTCTTCGCAACTTTGCAGCCAGCAGCAAGGAAAACGACTCAAATCCGCTCGTTCAGAGTCCGCTCCGCGCGTGCGTGGGTGTGTGGATGAGTAACCGGTGTTCTCACCTTATTTCTCACAATGGAGGGCAAATGTTTAAATAAAAACCATATCGACCTTCGTGTCCGTGCATATCCATATATGTGTGTGTTTGTGTGTGTGTGGTGTGTGTGCGCGCGTGTGGGTGTGTGTGTGTGGGTATGTCAGAGATTTTGATGATGCCAGTCACGGCTCACCTGCTTGTTTAAAAACACACCGCTGGGAAGGAAAAGGGGGGCAGAAATCCCGAAAATATTCCAGGTACATGACATGTAGGGGTCTGAGCGCGTGCAGTCCGGTTCTCTTTCTCTTCTTCTCCTCTCTCTGCATCGTTTTATGTCATCCCTCCATTTCGCTCCCCTCTCTCTCTCTCTCTCTCCCTCTCTCTCTCTCTAGCGTTGTTGCTGGTGCCAGGCGGTGGGAATGGTGGAGAGACATAGAAAGAGACGGGGAAGCAGAGAGAGAGAAAGACTCCATCCTCCGAGCTCCAAGTCCCACCTACTGGGCAGAGTGGAAACTGACACAGAGCCACGGGCACATGTGGGTGCACATGAGCAGCAGCTATTGGTTTTTAGATGGTTGTGACCCCACAGAGCTATAAGGAAGACAACACAATGGATGGTACCCTAACACACACACACACACACACACACACACACACACACTCAGTCATCCCATATCAAGTTAAGCACCCTGTATTACTGTATTTCTGCCAGGGACCCTTTACCTGTATCTCATATGCACCATGAGTTTTATTTAATTGGCTTGAGCTAAATGTTCACTGAATATCTGGGACCAGTTCCATATTTATCATATCAGAGCAGATCCACACCTCTGATATGATGTAGTACATTTCTGACTTTTGGGTCCAGATGCTGGTGAAGGTCACTAGTTTCTCCATTAGCTCTGGTTTCCATCATGCCCCCCTTTGGAAGGTTCTCAAAATAAACCTTGCTAAATCCTAATAGATGGGACTCATCTGCCTTTTTCACTGCAGATCGTTTCACTTGTGGTAGTAGACATCAGATTCACCATAGTTTGACAAATCAAAATGTCTGGGTGAAGAGGATTTACTCAGGTGGGGAGAAAGGAGGAAGAGAGAAAATCCAAAAGGCTGTAGGGCGGAAGGTATATACCTCCAGCAGCTAATTTTGCATTTTTAGATTAATTCAGAATATACTAGATAATAATCTGATATGAAATATAATTATAGGAGGGGACTTTAATCACACTTCTGATAAACTTGCATATTTTTATAAAGGAAGGTTTAAAGACCCTCCAAAAAGCTTGAAGAATTTTATTTCAACAAATAATTTAGAAGATACACAGAGATTATAAATAAACAGATTGATCGAATATGAAGAATGAATAGAGCACACTTACAAGACACAGAGTTTATAATATATGTCAAAATAGATGATTTTATTATTAAAAATGTGGAGGGGAAAAAAAAATAAAAACCAACTCTTGATATAATCTGAAGTGCTTTTAAGGCATGCATTTGAGGAAGGAAAAAAAAAAGGGGCATGAATTAGATTCACAAATTAAAGGAAAATAAAGAGATTGCAGCTTTAGAAAGGTCTCATAATAACCTTTTCAAGAAGTGGAAAGTAAATAGTATGAACCTAAACAAGACTATGAATTGTTGCTTTTACAGAGAGTTAATAACTATAGATTTAAGTTATTAATGGCAAATATTCCTAAACAGCGCTTACAAAATGAAACAACTATAAACAAACAACTATAATTTTGAAAAAGAAGGATTCAAATGTGTTAAACAGCAAAGAAACAATTTATTCTATAACAATTTTATATAAAACCAGGTAAGTCTGGACAATCCCCTATAAGTTTAATTAATTGTGATAACAAAATATTAACTCAAAGTTATGAGCAATGTAGTAGCAAAGCTTTTACCAGATTTGAAATACGAATCAAACGGTTAATTAAAAATAGGCTCTTACAAGAACATGTTTTAGTGTAATACAACTCAAATGCTGAAAAGCATTTGATCATCTTCAGTGGCCTTTTTGTTTCAAGTCTTAAAAATGTTATCTTCTGGCTGACATCATAGATTTATTTAAATAAATATTTAAATATCCCACAGCTAAGACCTATGCTTACTAATACTAACAATTTACTGTCTGAAGATTTTATATTTCAAGGTACAAGGTTGTGAAGTGCAGCTGAGATTGAGCTATAGAGGGATTCTACTTCTGTCCACTTTCACTCATTTTTGATCTCGCAGAGAAAATATGACTAAATCTTCATTGGTCTCAGGTTATAAATTCAATATAGGAAAAATTAAATAATAATAATAATATAAAACATAATGTCAGTAGGGAAACACAAATGCGTAACACGAGACTTACAACAATCAACTAAGTGCACAACCAGTATCAAATATTTAGGATGTGTAGTGACAATAAGCAACAGATGTATAAAGACTATTTAATTTCGTTACTCAATAATATGAAATCTGACTTGACTAAATTGTTAAATCTTTCTATAAACTTTATGGGAAGATCAAAGTATTTTTGACAGTACCAATTACCCCACCTAACAGATTCTTTAAAAAAAAACATTTTCTTCATTTTCTATTATTACAGACCTTAAATGGGAAAAGGAAAATCATAGAATTATAACAAAGTTTTAACATCTTCCAAAATTGGAAGGACGATTTAATCTCCCAAATCTAGAGTTATTTTACCCTTGTTCTCCAGCATATTACCTACACAATATGGCCAAAAACACCATAATAGAGGTTTCAAAGGATAAAAACATCAGTTTCATCAATTTTATAGTAAGATATATGCAATATAGAAATTTATTCCAAACCTTTGAACCTTTGAGAAATTATTAATTTAAGATGGAGATTTAACAAGAGATATTACAGTCAATGAAAATGCGCATTTAATTGTATATAAAATAATGTAGAGAAGCTAACGTACAAGAGATCAACTTAATAAATACAGTGAAACTGCTTCTAGAGATCACAGTGACAGTGATCAACTACTTATATGGATCATACAGAATCATTCCTATAAAAAAGGCTGTTTAAATAATTCCCTTATAATCTCTACTACCTAACTCTGCTACCAGCTGGGCATTGACAGCCTGCAGTTTATTTTCAGGCTGTTAAAAACTGCATGTTCTGTATTTTGAAAGAGTAAAATCAACAGGCAACCTTTTAGCTTTTAAAGGTATAATATGTGTATAATATGTAACTTGCTGCCTGCCTCTTAGCTCATTGCTTGGTTTTATGGTATTATTGATTTATTGAGCCGGCTATTTAAAAACGATAAAATATTCTTTGTGTGGTTCATCAACGGTGATAAATTATCTGAAAGTCCAACGAGGTGCGGACAACTCTGCACAACACCGGTGAAGCTGGAGCTCCGTCTCTTCAGCAAGTGTTCCTCCACTGCCACTACCTACACGCTTACGCCTACACATGCGCACTGACGAGTCAGAAAGCTTGAAATTTAAAGTTTTTTCTTTTCTCATTTTCTTATTTACAGCATTAAACGTTGAAATGTATATTGTAATAGGCTGTATATTAACTTATTGGGAGAAAACTGATAGTTCTATGTAAAATCACACTCCCATATCGCCAAAATGGCTTGATCCTCATTTCGCTGCGAAGCTTCGACTGTGAGATTGACAGTCAAATCAGGCGCCGCCCATCGGAGCATCGAATCTTCGACTAGTCACCATTATGTCTTCATTTATTTTTGCCTTTTATCTTTGTTTCAATTTCCATTGGGGTAGATGGAAGGCAAATATGGCCACGATGCCACCCAGAGGATGATGCACAAAGCAACACTGCATGACACAAGACAATCAAGGGAATCACAAGAAGCCACCCAAGCACCACAAAAGCAGTACTGGTAGCATAGATGGCAGCAGTGGCAGCAGCAACATGCGCAAGACCTACAGCCGGTCCCGCACAAGTGAGGGTGTCTTGCATGTATATGCTGCTAATGTGATACTGTATTTGATGGTAGCAGTCCTATTTATTAACCTACTGTAAAGCACTGCACTGCTGCTGCAGCTGAATTTATTCTTCTGTGCTTTTTGGCTAAAAGGGTTTGGTCCTGCCGATTCAGATGACATCAATCAGATGTTAATGTCATGACTTCTTAATGTACCTATGACCATAATGCATTATGGATGAACCATTGATTCCTAATGGCTAGTTAATGTACTGCATGTGACCAGGCTGTGGTTTCATAACGGATGGAAGCAAACCTCTCTCTCTGCCCGTCAGTCTCTTTCCCTACACACACGCACACTCGCACACACACACACACACACACACACACACACACACACACACACACACACACACACACACACACTGCTAATATTGTTTATTATCCAGTTTTTATTAATACGCAAAATGTTAAAACCCTGTCAAATTGTTGTTTGTTTCTGTACTGACTTCTTTAATTAGATCTTTTCCCTGGTCATTTTTCAGCCCCACAGTAGCAGCATAGTCCAAAGATGGCAATGTTAATTGTCCTGTGGGTCTGTTATTGAAGTAAATAGTCTGTCCCAACTCAGAGCTCACTCAAAAAATATTATTTTCATCGAGAGGACAGACATTCATGTTCCATTAGTACACTGTGTACACTTTAAACACTGCCATGGTGCACAAACCAGAATTGATGATCGCAACATTTGAACGCTTGTTCTTCTTATTTTTTATGGCGAATTATAACCAGGCGGATCATTATTGTCAACATTTCTTCATTGATACCTGCCAAAATATCTGCCACTTTGTTTGCTCATTTGACTTCAATTAAATTTTGTTTTGAAAAATGAATAAAAATGAACGTACTTGTACTTTAACAGTTGCAACCGCTGCAGCTTTCTCAGCCTCCATCTTTAGAAGTTTGAAAATAGGTTGTTGGTCCTTCTACTCCTGCTACGTAGCCAAGATGGCAACTATTGAAGTCTACGGCGTTCCACTCCCACATTTTACTATAGCCTTGTCAGTGTGAAAACACTTATGCATTGAAAATAGCAAGTGTAAGTAGGAAGGGTGCACATTTCTGTCTGTTTCTGCAGAAAACAACATTGGGAGGCATCTTCAACGTATCAGTTATAAGAATTGTATTTCCTTCGTGGCAGCAAAAGAATTTACACAAGCTGGCAGAATCTCCTGTAGGTTAAACTGCGCTACACAAACACTTTGACCAGACTTGACCAACTTTACATACATATACACACAGTGGTGGAAACGGAGGGGACGCAAGGGAACACCGCTCTGGGAGTAAAGGCTAAGACGGAATGGTGTTCCTGCTCAGTTTTTGAAAATCTATTCAATGTTTTTTATAGGAGGAAATCACTTATAGCTAGCTATAAATGGTGGTTAACTTAAGACTTTCCTCTTTGATAAAGCTTATAGTTAGGGCTGGCGTCTTGGTCATGGTTCTGTTCAAGGTTTCTACCTGCTAAAAGGGAGGTTTTCCTTGCCTGTGTCGCCAAGTGCTTGCTCATGGTGTGAATTGTTGGGTCTCAAGTGCAACTTTGTTGTGAATTGGTGCTTTATAAACTATCTACATGTTACCAAAAGAGGTGTAAAACAAAGTATGAACAAATAGTGTGTGTTGTAACACTCCCTGTGAATGTGTTTGTATGTCTGATGTGTGTCTGAATCTGACGGCATGATAGTGACAGAGAGAGAAAAAAACCTGGTCATTAGGGAGACAGAGTGTGATCGATGCCAGTTGTGAACAAGGATGCTAGATGTCGACAAAATCAGCTCTCTAACAGCTTCATGCTGGTTAGGTTACTATGACAACGGAGGACAGAGAGAGACAGAGAGTAAGATACAGAAAGCAGAGGTATTGTGGGACAGTGACTATATCCTGCCTAAGTGAAACATACAAGCAACAGAATGAGCAGAGTGAGAGAGCGATGGAGATTTTTGTGTTCTCTAACCTGTGGAGACTTCACTGCATGGATGCTGCTCACTGCATCCTTAGTGTAGCTGACAGCTCATCAAGATGACTGACAAGTGCTGGGGCGGTAACAAGACCTTCTGTGAGGGAGGAGGGCGGAGCTGAGAACACAATTTCTGTCATCAGAAGAAAAGTTGAATATAATAGCTTTAAAGAATACAGTGTTCCATTATTTAACAGAAAGACAAAATGGCAACTGAAGGCTTCTGTAAGACTGAGGAAGTATTGTTCACAAAACCCTATAACACCATGAAGAAGACGACATTTAGGATTCAAAGTATGGAATGACGAAGAGCCTGATCACACTACCATTTAAAACAGTGACATTATGGGCAAAAAGAACATTATGATCAGTGAAATTACTTTGTTGAAAGTAATTAATTACATCTACTTATTTATTTTCAAATATATAACTCTGAGTCACCTTCAAATATATTATTTTGTGTAACAGACAAGAATCTTAAAAAGTAGTCAATTACAACCAACTGTACCGCTACAAGAACATCTGTGTCTAAGATGGATGGGTGGGCATCGCTGAGCTATCTCTGGCATATATTATTAATTTGAATAACTAACCTCTTATGTAGGCCCTTGTGTGCTGGGGGGTGGTTGGGTCAGACCAGAGTTGCCTTCATCAATAGATCGCCCAATGTTTTGACTGAGGGCCACTGTGAGTGGTGGTGCTGGCGGACCCCCATCTGTTTTAACTTCCTGAAACAGACAATCCAACACATGTGCACATCTGGTTTGAACACTGAATTGTCATGAAGATTGAATGGGTGATGATGAGGAAGATCCATATAGACTTCACAAGAGAAGAGTGAGCTAAAATACGGCAGAATAGCAACTTAATTAGCTAGGTTGATGTATGTACTTTGCTCACTTAATACCAGCAATCAACTAGATCATATTTATCTACAGTTATACTGTTTTGCTTACAAAGCACAGGTTTTAAGAGTTATTAAACAAAACATCTGTGGTTAATAAAACTGTTCAGGAGGAAATCTGTACCCCTGACCTCGAGCTGCTATCTATCTCCCTTCGCCCTTTCTATCTTCCAAGGGAGTTTCCTCAGCTCTTCTTCAGCCTGGTGTACATACCTCCGCATGCAAACTCGATGCTCTCTCACCTGATGCTCCAAAATGTGTTATGGGAGATTTTAACCACTGCCACATACATAAGACACTGAAAACATATGAGCAGTATATCATCTGTGCTACAACTAGGAACAACTCCACCATTGACTTGTGCCTTCTTCTGCATCCTACCACAATAGTGTCCTCCTGATACGTACATATAAATCCTTCTGTAAGCGACAGGAGAAGATTTTTAAAACGGTGAAATGCTGGACTGAGAATAACATTGCCCGCATGCAAGCATGTTTTGAATGCACAGATTGGGACATGTTTTATAGTTCCTGCCCTGATTAAGCGAACTTACACAATCTGTGTCTTCTTATATATCTTTCTGTGTAGACAGTAATATTCCCTGTAAAAACATCACAGTGTTCCCCAACAACAAACCATGGGCCACTAAAGAATTAAAAAGTGTTCTGAATAAAAAGAAACGCATTTTTTATACAGGGAGTAGCCAGGAGAAGAAAGAAACCAATAGAGAAGTAACGAACGGGATTAGGAAAGCTAAAATCATGTATAAGGATGAGGTGGAACACAAGTATAGTTCGTGCAGTTTTTGGCGGGGAATCAATTTTTGAGAGGATGCCCACCTGATGACCCTGTAGACTTGCCTGCATTCTTGCACTCATTCATACCAGAGGGGTTGCTAAGTAGCAGCTATTGGTAAGACCAGTGGAATCAGATATACATGATGTGATGGTGGTTGGAAGTCTGGACATGGAAACCTCATTCACCAGCACTGAGGTGCCCTTGAGCAAGACCCTTAAGCTCAACCGGTCCAGTGGAGCTGCTCAGATCAGACTGTGGTTGTAATCATGCAAATGTTATCAGATCTTCCTCCAAAAGAGAAGCTTCCTCTTAGTGAAGTTCCCCTGAAAAAATAAAGGTTAAAAAGAAAATTGAGCGTTGGCATTCATGCCAGTTGGCCTAGTGGTTTAACCTGAGCATCTGCAATGTAGATATAAGGCCGGGTCATGCTGCCGGCTATCTGTTCTTTACTTAGCGAAGGATATGATTCAAGGATACCTTAAAAGTGCATTAGGTCAGTGCAAGAGAATGGTGTTACTGGTCAGAGGGTTAGGAGATTAATGACAGCACAGCAGGATACCCACTGCAGACCAGTAATGGGTCAAAGCATCATTTAACATGAATACTGGGCTTTCCATAGAAATGTTCACCCAACCTTTGACACATAGTGATAACTGACAGCATGTCCTGGTAGTGTGAATAACAGTCAGTCTACATAAGCTAATTTGGCATCAGCCTCGGCTTGGGTTGACTGTGAGGAAGAAAATTAAGCCTCACCATCACGTTAGGTGACACTGTAGAACAAGGATACACAGGAAACAAGGACAAATACAAGTGAGCATCCTGTACACAACAGTACTGCAGAGATAGGGGATGATCCTGGTTCAGCGTGTCCTCTACTAATCCAAGATATAGTCCAACATATTACCCCTGATACAAACGTCTCTTTTTTACACTTCTGTGAGGGGTGCTGGTAGACAGAGGTTTTTTTGACAACTATTTGACTGAAGAGTCAGGCTAGCTGTTTTCTCTGTTTCCAGTTATTATGCTAAACTAACTGGCTGCAACTCTCAACAGAAAGAGAATAAGACCATTTCCTAAAATTCTGAACTATTCCTTCAGTCTCTCTGCCACTAGGATAAGAGGAACATATGTAACTGGTGAACAACCTCCTCGTTTTACATTACACCACTGCCACTGGTCGCAAAAACTGCAAAAAATGAGTTGGTCACCTTCAGCTAGCTAGCTAAAACAAAAGAGTGTAACCTTAAGCTCACATTAACATTTTCTGCTGTAAAAACTGACTATACTGTGTTTAGAATAATTACTGATGAATATGCTGATCTACCTGGTAGGTCTAACACTTTCACAGTGAGAAAACATAGCATTAGCTGGCCACATTAGTATGACATGAACACTCGTGGTTTCAAGAAAAAAATTGAAAAACACACCTATGCCTTCTTTCTTGGACTACCTTCAGACTTCAATTTCCCTTTGACCAAGACCTTGGTCCATGACAAGGTATCTGACAAGCTAATGGCCAGGTTGCCGTGAAATCTGTGTGAACATTCTATCATATCGCGTGATTACGCAGCCCAAGATTTGTGTCCAGCGTAACGTTGTTAACGAGTGCCAGTGCAAGAAGTAGCCTCACCATTTTAGAGAGGCTGAAACTAAAGCTGTGGATGTTGGAATGGTGGATGGGCGTGTAGTGTGTTTGGCATTTAATGTAGAAGACTGGAGTTCATCATAGTCCGACAGCTCATGTCTGGGGCACGTGGTGTGTCCCTGAGGTCCATTGTCTCTTCTCCACTAGGGCCAAGCTGTCTTAGTTGTTAAGTTTCTTTGTGGATTTTGGACTTTTAACTCACTTTGTGTTTTCCTGTGTTCAGGGTCACTCCATTACTGTGTTGCTTGATACCTGCCTCATTCATTGCCATGCAGGCCTTGCTCTCTGCCATGCCAGATCTCTGCTGTAAAATACAACATGTATAAGCTCTAAAGTCAAATCAATCCACAAACCACCCCCAGTTCTTCCGTACAGGACTACAACATTAACTTAAAAATGTTTTCAAAAAGTGGTGGTGACATGTCCACAGCATCCCCAGAGTAAATGACACTATGACCCTACCTCCCTGCTCCCTCCCTACAGGTTGAGCTACTCCATGCTTACCGCTTCCCCTCGACTCTCCTGCTCTCTGTGTTCGTCGCCCTGTCACTATGTCACTCTGCTCTGCTAACACAGCCTCCTCCTCTGCCTGGCAGAGGCCACGGCTCTCCTTTACTCCGTCAAGTGGCTGTGGCTGCACTACGTCAGGTCCCCGGCCGGTAGCAGACATGTCGGGTATTTTGCTACATTTGGTGGCGGCCATCTCAAGATTTTTATTTATTTTTTTAAGAAAACCTAAAGACAAGACAAAACAGTGAACCAATAGGCCACTATCCGTGCTCTATGGGCCAATAGGTTGCTGTTTTTAATGCCCTAAGTACCCTTTAGGTGTCATGTTTTTGACATTTAGGGCTCCGCAGTCAAGTTAGAAACAATAAATATGCAACATCTAGTAAGACTGTCAAAAACTAGGTACTCGTTAATGTTGCAAAATGTCGCAATTTGGAAAAAGCACCTTGTTAATGCTGTGGAACGTCGCAATTTGTTTAGGTTTAGGCACCAAAAGTACTTGGTTCAGTTTAAGAAAACATTATGGATTGGGTTAAAATAATTATGTTATGTACATCAGTTAACTTACGGAAGTTAAGTAACGTTACTTGTGTAACTTACGCAACTTACTCAACTTACGTAACCTATGTAACCTACGTAACTTAAATAAAAACATTCAATGCTGACTTACCGTCCATCACAACCACCTCCTTACTGGGACTTTTCTGTTAAAGATCCTACATCTACCTTTAGCACTCAAAAGTGACCGTACGGGGCTTTCCTCAGTGCGTTGAACAATGACGCAAAGGGGATCCCCAGTGCATTACAAACTGACACCGACGGGTCTTTGACATGTGTCCATATGTGACGAGTTGGGAGTGACAACGGGTTGATATATCACATATATTTTGGCAATTTGGTAATTGTTTTTGAACAGTGCTCTACAAATAAAGATTATTATTATTATATTATTATAATTTAAACCAACCATCCCTTTGAACTAAGCAGTCAATCCCAGTCTGGAGAGACCATGCACCAATCTGAGAGATGCAATAGAACAGCAGCTGTTACAGACAACACAGTCAAAAAGAGTAACTAACACAATCACAGCAACACCCTGTCTTTTGTGCTTTACAATTTTCTTTAAAACATAGGTTACTTGACGATCCTATCAGGTCAGGTGTGTTACCACTATTTATAATCAGACTTTTGAGTTTAAAACCTAAAGGTATAAATTATTGTTTTAGGGAATATTGGCACAATTATACACATCAAGAGCAAAAGAGGCTTCAAATTCTGAGTTCACCACTCAAGAGATTCTGGATGGAGATCTAGTTAAAATAATTACATTTCATCCATCATTCATGCTGATCAAACTGGCTTTGTCCCCATTAGGCAGAAGACTAATGAACATAATGTACCGCAGGTATAGGAAGGGTTTTAAGACGTGTGCCCTCTGTTTGGAGAAAACATTTGGACAGGTGAAATGAGTGGAATTTGGTAGTCAGTTTGTCTTGAGGATTGAAATACCTTATGCTCAACCATCTTCCTCCATCAAGAAAGATCAGCGCTGTTTTCATTACATTGCGGGACACACCAGAGCTGTCCTCTCAGCCCATTGCTCTAACCGATATTTTCTTCAAATTAAATTCTGACAAGTCATTAATGTCTGAGTGTTTGTGTCTGAGATGGATCAGTTTAAGATGTTCACATTGATATTGTAGTATTACAGTAGAATCTAGTGTTGTGTTGTCAAGACCGCCCAAACCGAGACCAAGTCAAGACCAAGACCAGAGTTTATCGAGACAGACACAAGTCCAAGACTTTTAGGGGCTGAGACCAAGACCAAGACCGGTTCCCCACATTACATGACACACAATTAAAATGTGTAACAAGCTCATAGGTACTTCTCAAATTGATCTGAAAGATCCACATTCTCATTAAAACACCCACATACAAACACTAAGAGCTGAAATCAACATATGCAACCCCCTCGCCGGGAGGGGTGACAATCGGTAACACGGTGACACGGTAACAGCACATTTTTAATTAGGGTTATTGGCTGCACAAGTACAAATGCGGTCGAGTCCGAGACGAGACCAAGACCAGTCTCGGCTATTACAACACTAGTAGCATCAATAGCCATTTTAAATGAATGATGATATCATTAGGCTAAATGAATACATTCAGAACTATAACTATACCATAAGTCGAATTGCAGAATCAAACAGGATAATGTGAGCATAATTATGATTATGAAGTGTAATTTATATTAGATTTTCAAACTCAGAATTGCTTCAAAGTAATGAAATATAGTCCATTAGTGAAAAACTATTTAGTAATTACACATGTCTACGACAGGTCTGAAACACTTGTAAATTGTGTTCGTGCCTAAGAGAAAATTGAAAATACGAGAAAAGTGGTGAATTCGGCAGGTTCTCCTAAATCACAATCGTACAAGCCACCTAACAAATCTGTTCATATGAGTGGTTCTTGCACGAGGACCTGTTTTTTAGAGTGCAAGATGATAGCTCACTATCTCACTATCTGAACCCCACGTGCACAGTGGCACAGACACCACAAGAAAACACAATGTTTTTTAATAAAAGACCATTTCCTTTTAAAGGAGCAGTAAAACATGAGTTTCCTGCCTGTCCTGGGCCTTCCATCTGTCCTCTGGGCCCTCTGAGGCTCTGCTTCGATGGACTGTGGCGTGCTAAAAAGCTAAACATCATGGCGTGGCCAGAAACCACATGCATCTGAAACCACCAAATGCAACCCGGGAGAATTACTGACTTTAATGTAGAACTGGTAATGGTGAGAAACTCATCTAAGATGCAAGAACATTGCAAAGAACATTGATTTGTTTTCTTTCACAGTGACAGAAAAAAATTGACAGTGCATGGAAACTCAAGTAACTGTACAAAAAGAAAAGAAAATGTGTCCGTTAATTGAATGTATACCAAAGGTATATACAAGGTTTGATGCATCAAGACTGTTAAGGATGTAATCAGTAATATTTTACTGATTATTTGCCAGTACTGCTGATCAATGTCCGTGGATGGCTCATGCATTTCCAGTTGTCTAAACAATCAGAGAAAGCCTGGTGTTCATTTCTGGTCTCATACATCTGCTTTCTAATCATGTGGAGCATTTGAATTAGTTATAATTGTGAATTTCTCACAGTGGCTGAGATGAGTTATTGTTACCCTGCAGGGCTGCAGACTGCGACCAAATGCTCGCATTTTGCGACCATTTTTTGAGACACTACTCACACATGTGTGACAGGCAAATTTTACGACAGTCTTTTATTTTTTATTTCATGTTGAAAAATGAAGAGAGAGCAAGTCTGCACCGTATGTTTTCCCGGTGACCTGAGGGCCGTTTTGACCTGCCATTAATTGTCAACTTGACCAGCTGCTTTTTAGCAAGCAGGAAAATCCACGCATCCACAGTGTCCACATCTCTCTCTCTCTCTGTTTTTCTGTTTAAGTTGGCGACCGTTAATAAGTCTTTGTTATGATCTTCCACGCAGCTGGCTTTACCGTTTGTGTGTGTGTCTAAGCCTTTACAGATGGGGAGTGATGCTTCGCCTGTGGATTCGTTTGGATCCACAGGGTCTCACTGCGCTCCTCAAGTTTACTTTATAAGCTGTAGAAATAATTGAAAGATGTATTTATTTTTGTACAATTTTCTTTCTGGACACCAGTGAGTGAACACTGTAACAGGGCTTAAAGCTGTGCATGAAATGTGTTTGGGGTTTACGACAAAGATGGAGGGTAGGGGGCAAGAGCTTAACTTTGTGTTGAAAAGTGACAGGGACATAGGGGTGTGACATACACTTAGCTCACGAAACCTGAAGAAATACAAGAAGAAGACAAGAAGATAATTGTAAACTGGTTAGATAAAATGTTCAATGTGTAAATATATGATGGAAGGTCTGTGGGTCCTCCACCAGAAGATGTTGAGCATTAAACAGTTAATTTCCTAATTTCCTTCTGGTAACATTTTCTGCCACCACCTATAATTAGTGCTTGAAGTGGTGGTTCTGGGCAATATGGCCAAAAATGTTATCACGATAAAACATTTAACATCATTCAATATCAATTATTCTTATGATAAATGTCAAATCATTATAAGGCAGCTTTTTGCTCCTGAGTGAAAGTTGAAGAAACCAGATGATTAATTCTATTTTTATGGTCAGAACAAACACTTAATGCCAAACAGTGGATCCAGTGTTTCCCACACGTTCATGTATTTGTGGCGGCCTGCCATAATATCAACGTTGACCGCCACATATTTATTTAAAATTTTTTATCATTTAAAATTTAAAATCGTATTTGATTGCAGATCAGCGCCGTAGCATATTTGCTCACGGCTGCATGAAAGGCACTGAGCTTCAACCTGCTCCGTCTCCGCTGACAGAGATTAGCAAACAGGCGAGAATGGGAACAGATGAGCGCCACATAGAGCACACCAGTGTGCAAGAAAAGTCTCGGGACGCCAAAGAGTAAAATGTATAAGTAACTTACTGGTATCGGTGGCCCACTTCAAGCAGTGCCTATTATCAAAATTGACACCACTTATCTGTGAAGCCGTACTCCACCGGCGCATTACATTCCAACAAAAATGGCCTTGTTTCGTTGGCAAGGGTCCAGACGATCCAATCCAGTAAAATATTTAGTCCAAAACGCATTATTATTTCAATAAATACACACAGACTGCTATTGTGTCACTTTATATTAGCCTAACTACAGCTAGCATGTAAACAAAAAACGCGTCTACACGTTGACCTTTTGAGTGACACCTTAATTGATCCAATAGAAACTTCCATACCCTGTCCACGGCCTACAATAGCCAGTGATTTTCCACGTCGCCAGGAAGTGCCAGTCCCCTTTCTTTCATGTGTACACCAACAACAAGCCACCAATTGTGCACAGGAAGACTGGCGCTTCACACACACACATAACACACGACAGTTAAAAAATATGCAAGAATATTTTCCACAGACATATTTATATATAGTCGAATACAAAAACGCCTCGCGCCGGAATTCCAGCACAACGCCGGAAAACTTTAAGCCCTGCTGTAATCAATAGCTTTTTTTTGGTTGGCTACAGGAGTTCTCTTTGGACTTTTGCATTGCAGTTTATGTTCAAGGTTAGTGAAGGTTACAGTGAAGTTTTTTGATATTTATATATTGATGCTTAGAAATCATGATAATCATTTGAAAATTTGAGCAAACTCTAGATGCACTAGATGTGGTCCACCACATACAGGGAAAACTAAGTTTGCCAGGGCAGCTGGCACCATACAGTATAAACATGACTCCTTAATGAAGCACAACAGCAGCTTAAAACATAAAATATTAAGAGAAAGATACACAAATGAAACAGCATTGCTACTTCCAGTATGTGCATTTGTTAAGCACCATTAAATTAAAATGTGAATGATGTGATGTGATATTGTAGTTTCTGTTTTTTAACCAAAGCATTATCAGTGATACAGTTCAAATGGGGCAAATGTGAAAAATGGTGTTGCTGGTTGATTTAATGTTTGCTCCCCTAAACTTTCTTCCTGTGCCCCTAAAATTTACAGTTAGGGGCTCCTAGTAAAAAAAGTTAGTGCGGAGCCCTGACCTGTGTATTACAATACTTTCATGCTGTTCATTACATAGTGCTGAAATATGAGAGCTCATGTTGAGATGACTGTCCACCAAAGAGACTTTGCTTAAACCTGTGACTCTCCACAAACTCTTACTTGAGTAGGCGACAGTGGGCTGGGTTGTGTATTTCCTCTTTGTGTCTGCTCTAGGTGTACCTGTTTGCTCCTGTATGGCTGATTTTCTGATCAGGCCCTTTCCTGAGCACCACTAAGAACATTAAAAACATTGCAAACATCTACATAAGAAAACTTAGAATGTATTATTGTAAGATACAGTTGTATTATTAACCACTCAAAATTGCATAGTTTTTTAAAAACGCTTTAATATTGTAGGTAGTAAGCTAGTCAGCTGGACATGTTATGTTTGCAGTTTATGTTAGAACGGACAAAGACAGTGTTTAATCCATTCCTAACACTGCTGTGATTTACTCAACTTGTGTAGAAATGTACACATAAAAGTAAAAACATGTCTGTTAACATGTACTCTGATTAAAAATTACAGTGTTATGGGGGAGGGGGGGGGTTATGGCAATGTCAATGTCATAATAGAACTATTAAATTAAAAGACTCCTACCTCCTTTTCTGAAACCGAACACATGCAATTAGGAGGAGCCTGCCTGACTCCTGCTAAACGTCTCAGAAGAAATAGGCCTGATGAGTGTTTATACTGTGGCGAGACAAGTCATTTTCTTGTAACCTGCCCTGTTTGGCTAAAAGAAAAGGCTCGCCACTTTCAATGCAATTAACAATTCATTGATCAAGGGAAAATGTAAATAAAACGTTACAGCTTTTAACGTGAAGTAGCATGGCTTTTAAGATAGATAGCTAACTATCTTACGGAAACAAGTCTTCATCATTCAGAGAGCCAATGTTACATGCCTCTTCTTCAGATGCTCCAGCACAACTGATGCGCTCCCAAGGTCAGCTTTGCAAATGCTGCGGTTCACAACTTTTTGTGCTGTGTGAAGAGTGAATTACGCCCACACTTGGGAGGTTTAAGGTCGTGAAGGTGTTAATATCATTACTGATGTTCCTAACTTTACTGTTCACATATATATATTTATTAGGGGTGTGGAAAATAATTGCTTTTTAGATGCATCGTGATGCAAACTTGGACGATTATGAATTGATTCACAAATGTCAATAATCGATTATCTATAGGTTAATTGATAACGTAATGTTCAAGTGCACTTCCGGACCGTCACACTCACAACGGAGACGTGTGGTTCTCCCTGTTTGGCACAGACAGACAGCTGTTGATTGAGTGACTGCTGCTACTAAACTTTTAACATGATCAATAAAATCAATGCGCAACTAACATTAATGATTTTAACCCGCACACTGTGCAGCACGGTAGCTAACGTCCTCTCCTCCTTCTTCAAATGACAGCTACGTGACAGGCGGCAGTAGGTGACAGTGAAAGCAGCGGAGCAGAGGAAAAGATGAGTGCTACGCGTCGGGCAGTAAATGTACAGTGTAGGTCACAGTGTGTCCGTTAATTAAAGTCTGTCTGTTGTTTTCCAACTGCTGGATAAGTTAACACGGTTAGCGCTAACGTTAGCTAACATCTCCTCTTCAGACTGCGGTGTGGAAGCTGAGCAGCACTCTTTTTGGCTGCTAGTTCAATTTCATTTGTTTTCATTCATCCACATATTGAGTACACAATGAACCCAATGGCGTTTCTCAATACAAGATTACAATAATCAACTTACAAGTAACAAACTACACTAGACGAGACAACAAAAGGAACATATATATATATATTAAGGTGAACTTGGTTTGGCTGGAGCATTGTAAAGTGCTTAGTTCAACCCCCATCTGACTCTATACTAATAACAGCAGCATCAGAAATAAAAATAGCAGCAGCAGACGTCAGTTATAACGCTGTAATAATAATAATGCTCTGCCGACCATCTGATTTCATCACTACCTACTTGTTACGATTGTTAAATACTTTGCTTTAAAAATACCAAGTAGTCACACAGTGAGAAAAATACTTATTTTTCCAATTTGATTTACAATCGCTTCATAGCACTCATAATCATAATGAGGTGCCTAGAAATTCCTATCTTTGAGGTGATGCATCGCGGAATCGAATCGAATCGTTGACCTGATAATCGTAATCGAATCGAATCGAATCGTGAGACCAGTGAAGATGCACACCCCTATTTATATAAAATCCCCCTCTCACCCCTTGCGAGATGGGATGTGTCATTCTCAAGTTCAGGTCCTCTATCAGAGGCCTGGGATTTTGAGTGTTCTGCGCAGCTGTTCCAAGGACTGCACGCTTCTGGACAGAGACTTCAGCAGAGGCGGCTCCTGCCAAATCTGTTCACATCAATTGTTGTGATGATGGCTAAGAGGACCCGTTCAATGTTCTAAGTCAGCAATAAGACAAGGACTGTTCCATACACAGTATTTGTGGACAGCTACATCCTGGAATTCATTGTCAGTGTCTTGAATAATGAGTTTGGCTCTACAATGAATGAACATTCCATAATGATCATCAACAGATGGGTTGCCATTTATCAGTTCACCCTCAAAGACACCTTTGGATGTGAAAGCAACAACTTTAGCATTAATGAAAAATAAATTGACTCTCACAAACATCTGATTCAGCATTTACATACTTTTTTAATTAGTTGCCGCAAATCCAGAGTTAAGAGCCGTATTAAGTTTAAGTTAGGTTTTGTCGACAGTGGTTTTACTTCTGAGCAAAATCAACCAATATTTCTTTTTTTCCTTTTCTTTTGACCTCATTAATACCTAATATGTAGAGAAGGAGAATGTGACTCTTCTGATGGGCTTGTACATTTGAAGGTGACAAAATACAGAACTGATCATAAAGCATTGTGGTTGCAATAAGAAAATGTTTTATTTGTCATATGGACTACACATAAATAAATAAAGTCAAGAAATGTACAGAATATTATTCTACACATTGCTGTTAAACTGGTAAAACTCAGCAACATAAAGCCAAACAGGTTTATTTGAAATTTAGGCTATGTAGTGCTGCATATAAAGTACTGTCGTAGAAATAGAAAGACAGATGATCCATTGTGTTTAGCCATTTCTCCAAGACTCAAAACAATAGGGTGAAGTACGATAGACATAGTGCTGCATTCCGTGGCATGTTGCTAATAAACAGATCTCCAGTACATTTTACACAGAAGAAGACATACTTTATTAATCCCACAAGGGGAAATTCCATGTTCTATCTAATTAGTATACACACACACAGTCTGAAACAAACACACATGCTACAACACATGGAGAGATGTCAGAGTGACGGGGCTGCCACTCAGGGCGGTGCCCCGAGCTGTTGGGGGTTCAGGGGCTTGCTCAAGGCTACGTTCGGCAGTGCCCAGGAGGTGAACTGGCACCTCTCCAGCTACCAGTCCACACTTCACAACTCTGGTCCGGGCTGGACTTGAACCGGCGACCGGTTATCAGCCTAATCCTTACAGATTGAGCTATTGCCGCCCCAAAAGTTTCTCCTACTCCACACCTTCACATTGAGATGATGTGATTGATTTGAAGTGAACATAGCAGATAAATAGCAAACTGCTGCAAATCCTTAAACTCGATTATGTCAAAATGTGGAAAGAGACACAGTCTTTGTCAAACATGCACTCCAGACCTTCACAAGCAGCGTGCAAGCCATAAGGTAAGATAAAATAATATTGTTTACACCTTCTTAATATAGAACCTTGCCATAACCAAATGTACGCGTGCTGTGATGTAAGCCTAAATGGTAACAATGTTTAGACACTCAAAACTAGGAATCTTTAGTCACTGGCATGTTTAAAATGTGTAATTATACTTTGAGTAGCAAAGCATGGCCAGCAATTTTGATATTTCCCCAAAAAGTAAATCTAAAACAGACAGATTACCTGGTTTTCTAAGACAGGCATTGTAGGTATTGTCAGTGACATACTGTTTTGTTCATTTACTAACAAACACTATTGGTCTGTCTGCCTTCAGGGACCAAAGCTCATCTCAAGAGCAGCAGCAAGCAGCAATAGGAGCCACGGGATCAAGGAGGGCCATGGGAGAAAACCAGAAGCAGAGGCTGTCTAAAGAGGTATCAGCATTTTTTACTGACCACTTAAGTAGGTCTGCTGAAGCGAGCTTAGTCCTAGCTGGACCCATCATACACTCAAGGATGCAGCCTGTATAATTAAATCATAAACTTTGGGACTTTGAGACAACTTTTACTTAAGAGTACATAAATGCATGCTAACACCATTAAAATAGTTGTTTCCTGTTTTTTTACAACTGCCCCCCCCCCCCCCCCCCCCCCCCCCCCCCCCCCCCCCCCCCCCC
>NC_060171.1:34248641-34251208 GCF_021292245.1 Micropterus dolomieu | reverse complement strand
CCACCACACACACACTCATACACACACACACACACACACACACACATATATATATATATATATATATACTGTATATCTATATCAAAGAGAGGTTCTCCTTCACTGACCACCTTGTGAGTGCCACGCTGCTGCAAGGAAAAGTGTTTGAGAAGCATTTGATTCTCCACCTCAAAAGAGAATCAAGACATTCTTGCGAAACGCAATGGAACAGGAACGTCTGAATGCACTGGCCATGCTTCTGATGGAAAAGCAACTACTCAAAAACATCCCTGATTTCAATGAGAGGGTAATCGATCACTTTGCTGCTTTGAAAGAGAGATGAGCAAAATTTCAATATAAGTGAGTAATGAAACTTAAGTAGGCTGAACAATTTTGGGGGGAAAAATCTAATTGAGAATTTTTTAACATATATTGCAATTGCAAAACTAGTGAGATAATTCTATTTTTTATTGAAAAATCTATGCCAAACAAATATGTTTTCTCAAGTCTCCAGAATATGATGTGTTTGGACATCTCTGTAGCGCGTCAATATTTAATTTAAAATGTTTTTTTTGACACGCATAATAATAATAATAATAATAATAATAATAATAATCTTTATTTGTGGAGCACTTTTCAAAAACAAGTTAGAAAGTGCTTTAACAAGTGTAAAGACAATAATACCCAAAAAACAATAATACAGAAACAATACAAGATAAAAGCAAGAAAACATTTAAAAGACTAAAATACACATTTAAGATAAATATAAAATAAGTAAAATAGAATAATATAAAAGGGATCAACTAAAGTCAAATAAGATCGGGAAAGGCTCTTTAAGAAGGGACTTAAAAGAGTTCACTGACTCAGCTGACCTGATTTCCTCAGGCAGGCTCCAGAGTTCCAGAGCCTCGGGGCCCTGACAGCAAACGCTCTGTCCCCTTTAGTTTTCAGTCGAGACTCTGGAACAGACAACAGACCTCTGCCCGAGGATCTCAAGGTACGTGCTGGTGTATATGGGACTAAAAGGTCAGAAATATAACAAGGCGAGAGGCCATGAAGAGCTTTAAAAGTGATCAATAAAATTTTAAAGTCAATTCTAAAGCATACTGGGAGCCAGTGTAATGAAGCTAAAATAGGAGTAATGTGGTCATATTTCTTTGTTCTGGTTAAAAGCCTGGCAGCTGAGTTCTGGACAGTCTGGAGTCCATCAATAGATTATTGGGTTAAACAGGTGAAAAGGCTGTTGCAATAATCCAGGCGTGATGAGATGAAGGCGTGTAAAATGGTCTCGGTGTCCTTAAAAGTTAACATAGATCGAATTTTTGCTATATTTCTAAGTTGATAAAAACATGATTGAACAAGCTTTGTGGTGTGCTGCTCGAAATTTAAATTACTATCAAACCAGACATCAAGGTTCTTTGCAACAGGCTTAATGTGATTTACTAGGGAACCAGCAGATGGCAGTATTTGTTTTGCCATCTGCTGGGACCTGATGACCAGGATTTCTGTTTTGTCTGCGTTCAGCTGGAGGAAAGTTTTTGACATCCATTTTTTAACTTCACAAAGGCAGTTGTTAAGTGAACTCAGCATTCCAGGGTCTGTGGATCTGACGGGCAAGTATATTTGTGTGTCATCAGCATAAATATGAAAAGAAATACCATGTTTATGGATAATATGTCCAAGGGGAAGCAGATACAAGGAAAACAAAATGGGTCCTAAGACCGACCCCTGAGGCACGCCATATTTAACTGGACAGAACGAAGAGACATAGTTGTTTACAGACACGCAAAACTTCCTATTTGACAGGTAGGATGAAAACCATTCTAGGCCAGTACCAGAGATCCCCACCCAGTGCCTCAGTCTGTCTAACATGATGTTGTGATCAATGGTGTCAAAAGCAGTGCTAAGGTCCAGGAGTACAAGGACTGAGCACATACCATCATCAGCAGACATTAAAAGGTCATTGGTGACTTTAAGCAGGGCAGTCTCAGTACTGTGGTACTTCCTGAAACCAGACTGAAATTTTTCAAATATTTTGTTATTTTCCAGTACAGTGAGAAGCTGTTTGGACACAATTCTTTCTAGAATCTTTGCAATAAAAGGCAGTTTTGAGATTGGTCTAAAATGTTGATGGAGGGAGGGATCTAAACCAGTTTTCTTTAAAAGTGGGTTCACGCAGGCTGTTTTAAAATAATCAGGGACACAACCAGTAGATAGGGAGCTGTTGAAAACAGAGATCAAATGGGGCCCAACAGAATCTATTACTTTCAGTAAAAATTTTGTAGGTATTACATCAAGTGGGCTGGAGGACACTCTCATTTGTGATACTGTTTTTAAAAGCTCAGACAAGTCGATGGGATAAAACTGGTTAAAACTCTCTTGTTGCTGGTGAGGAACCTCTGAGTAAGAGGCCGCGGGGGTAATAGAGGCTCTGATTGACACCACCTTATTGGTAAAATAAGATAAAAACAATTCACAGTCATCATTACTTCCAGCTGAGGCACAAGGAGGGGTTGGGTTTACCAGCTGATCCACAGTCTTAAACAGAAACCTGGGATTGTGTTTATGTGTAGTAATGAGTTCAGAAA
>NC_060171.1:34204743-34248541 GCF_021292245.1 Micropterus dolomieu | reverse complement strand
AGCTTCTTCCATTTTCTAATGATTGCTCCAACAGTGGACCTTTTTTCACCAAGCTGCTTGGCAATTTCCCCGTAGCCCTTTCCAGCCTTGTGGAGGTGTAAAATTTTGTCTCTAGTGTCTTTGGACAGCTCTTTGGTCTTGGCCATGTTAGTAGTTGGATTCTTACTGATTGTATGGGGTGGACAGGTGTCTTTATGCAGCTAACGACCTCAAACAGGTGCATCTAATTTAGGATAATAAATAGAGTGGAGGTGGACATTTTGAAGGCAGACTAACAGGTCTTTGAGAGTCAGAGTTCTAGCTGATAGACAGGTGTTCAAATACTTATTTGCAGCTGTATCATACAAATAAATAGTTAAAAATCATACATTGTGATTTCTGGATTTTGTTTTTTAGATTATGTCTCTCACAGTGAACATGCACCTACGATGACAATTTCAGACCCCTCCATGATTTCTAAGTGGGAGAACTTAGAGAATAGCAGGGTGTTCAAATACTTATTTTCCTCACTGTATATATATATCTAGATATAGCTGTATAGATTCAATAACAGAAACTAACATATATACATAGCTATTTAAAATACGCTAGTTGGTTAAGTTTAGGCTACTGTTTATTACAATGTAGATTGCTGTAACTGGAGCTAACTGGCAGAAGTAGCTGAATTGCGTGAAATAACTTGAGCTTACCTTTATGGCACTACAGTCCTCTGCTGCAGCTTCAGCAGCCAAATTTAAACCTTCAGAAAAGAGTTCAGGTCATTTCGTGCATTTGCCTTAAGAGTCCTTTTTTGCATTCTCTAACTTTTTCAGCACCACCTTTCCTTTTATTACGATCCAGTATCTAGCTATGGTTTTCTGTTGTGACAGTAGTAACCTAGCTTTACTGACAATCAGCTCGTTGCACTGTCTCTGACGATGTGTTTGATTGAGTAACAGTGTACTGACTCTGCCTGCACACCCTGGGAGAACTGCTGCTCTTTCGTACTAAAACAAAGACTCCTCCAAACTTCATTAAAACTGCTACGCAGCTGTCACATAAATATACACTCACCGGCCACTTTATTAGGTACACCTGCTCAATTGCTTGTTAACACAAATAGCTAATCAGCCAATCACATGGCAGCAACTCAATGGCTTTAAGCATGTAGATGTAGTCTAGAAAACTTGCTGAAGTTCAAATCGAGCATCAGAATGGGGAAGAAAGGGGATTTAAGTGACTTTGAACGTGGCATGGTTGTTGGTGCCAGACGGGCTGGTCTGAGTATTTCAGAAACTGCTGATCTGCTGGGATTTTCATGCACAACCATCTCTAGGGTTTACAGAGAATGGTCTGAAAAAAAGAGAAAATATCCAGTGAAAATGCCTTCTTGCTGTCAGAGATCAGAGGAGAATGGGCAGACTGGTTGGAGATGACAGAAAGGCAACAGTAACTCAAATATCCATTCGTTATAACCAAGCTGTGCAGAACACCATCTCTGAACGCACAACACGTCGAACCTTGAAGCAGATGGGCTACAGCAGCAGAAGACCTCCTGTCAACTAAGAACAGGAAACTGAGGCTGTGTGAAATGTTTTTCACTACACATGGTCATCTCCTGATGTCAGCACTCTGAAGATGGCTGTACACTCTCTTATAACCCACTCACAGGTATAAAACTGGTAAGGGATTGTTCACCTAAAAATATTATCACATAATGAAATGAATAATCACCATTTCCTGATTAATTATCCAGTCCTGGGTTGAAACTTCATTTATGGCGAGACATCCCTGTTTTCCTGAGAAAAGAGAAATAGGAAGTAATACTTTTAAAATCACGGGAAAACCTTCAACCCTAGGCCATGGGTCACTCATTAGAAAAAGACTCCCACTAAGACTAGATCTGTAATAGATGTAGTGTGTGAGTCTTGACAGATACATGAGAGGCCGTCACGCTTGGTGCTGGGCTGTAAAACCTTGAGAGAAATGGACTCCTCCAGCAGCACTTCCAGTCTGAAGCAAAAGCTGATATTTTCTGCTCAATTCAGAGCTGGACATGAGAGCTGATTTGACTGCACTCACAGTTGACATCATGTTTTTTTACGTCCCGCCATGTCACACGTCACCATCTGCCACCAAACCCCACAGAAATGGATTGTCTAACTCATGTCGAAATGATTTTATTCAAAGTCACACCCGGCTGTCGATGACAGAATCACAGAGCCTGGCCTCATGCATACAAACATAACTTGTGCTTCTACTGAATAGGTGTGTCTGAGAGAGAAAGAATGACACAGGAAGATACAGAGTGTATGGAGAGTAATGTCCCACGTACCCTTGAATTCAAATCTCATCAGATTTTTGCTCATCAATAATTCTTATTGCTTAATTTTTTAGCATAATAAAAACATAGATAGGGTTTAAAATGAGTTAGCCTGCAGCCTGTCTTCCCCAGAAAAACAACCAAATAGGTTGTTTGTTCAGCTCATTATTATGACCCATATTTACGTTTATTGTGGCACAGACCTCTGGTAGCAAAGGAGGAAGTAGGGTGATTATTACAAAATAATTATTATAAATAGCGACAAAGTCCGTGTAAGGGGGTGGATGGATGGATGGGTCAAATGAGTTATTTTTAATTTTAGGTTAAATATACGTCCCGTGACTTATGTAATGTACTTATTTTAACCCAAACCACAATGTTTTCCTAAACCTTACAAAGCAGTTTTGTTGCCTAAACCTAACTAAACTGCGACTGTTTCACCACGCATTTAATGTCATGTGACTGCATCATGTGACGTAATGTAGTTAAGGTCCAGTCACCTGTCGGGAAAAGCTCTTATGTGTTGTTTTGGGAGAAATGGATAAATGATCTGTTTTGTTGTTTGGGTTGGAGGAATTGTTGCTTGAGTTGATTGATGATTTGCCACAAGCCTGTTCCTAAATTGTCTCTGGAGCTATTGTCCAACTAACAATTTCCAAGCCCAGAGTTAGCTAGATGACAACCAAGACACTTCAAGAGGAACCCATACATGAAGTCATTTACAGGTACAAATGAATCTGAACATTGCTGTACCACAGCAATAATCAATATTTTAATATTGACAATGGATCACATGACTGCGTCTCCCCTCAGCCCAAAAGACCTTTATAGCTTCTTTCTACTTACAGTTTTGGATCAGCTTCCAGTGGCAGCAGGCTGTTTTTTTGTGACAAAGCTCTGACAAGCCCACCGCACACGACCTGCTCAGCAGCAAACAGCTGACAGACACAGTTAGAGATGAGCTGGTGAACACAGTGGGGTATTTAGCAGCTAAAGAGCCAGATATTTCCCTCAGGAGCTGGGGGAGACTAACAGAGACAAAGGGAGACATTCATCAGGTGGACACAAGCACAACTCCAAATGAATGCTAATGTCTCATTGCTGGATGTAAATAACACATTCATGATGACAACTTTAAACGGTGATAATATGTCTGATTGATTCACTGCCCCCAAATGTGTAAAAAACAGCTAATGCTAATTATAACGATAATGGATACTTTACTGTTTAATCATAGTTAATGATTTAAAGTGAAATTAAAATAAATACTTTTTAACAATAGTTCATGACGGTTATCATTCTGGACTGAAAATTTTCGTACGAGGTAATGAATATCAGCACAAAGAAGGACCTCCAATCCTAAATTATTAGTGATGACGGGATTACAAAATTGTTTATCAGAATGGCGTTGTCTCTGCTAGTCTTATACCACCACTATGAGAATGCTTTCATAGAGAACTTAACTGACCAACTGGTTTCCAATGTAATGTGTGTACACATTGAAGCTCATACACACAGTGTCCTTTAAGGACCCCTCTTGAGTGAAGAATTGAGGCTAGAAATTGCTACAATTGCTAGTCTCTGTTCACGAACACATTATCTTAAGAGTGACTCTCTCTCTGTGTGTGTGTGTGTGTGTGTGTGTGTGTATGTTGGTTGCAGTCTAAATCACAGTGAACAGAAAAGGCAATTTGTTCAGCCAGAGCCCCTGTTGTGTTGATAAGCTGGTCACACTAACCACTGTCTGCCCCCAGCTCTCTCTCTCTGCGTCTCTCTCTCTCTCTGTCTGGCTCCGAGCCCACCTTAGCTTCCAGCATGTTTAAATCCAGGCTGAACCTGGCTGCAAAACAGCTGAGCCAGCCTTGGTTCACAACAGCCTAAAGCAGAACACAAGCTTCCAAATTCATCCAGCGTCAATGCTCAGTGATTCTGGAGAGAATCAATCTTCTGTACATCTGCACAGCATTAGTTTGAATGGCATTTATACATGACTTACTTTGCGTAAGTCACGTATAAATGACCAGTAATACCATGTAGAATGACAACATAGTCTTGTGATGAAATGTCCTTGGCAGGGTCTGAAATTTACTTTTTTCACTGTCTGCCACTGTGGCATTTTTTTTATCTTCCACTCAAAGATTTTATCTGCCACTTTTGAAATAAATGCGCTAAATGAAGGAATAACATTCAGCTCATGCTTGCATCCACAAAAGGACAGATGTCTTTCAGGACAAGACAAGCACTCCACCTTACTGAACAACCAGGTATTTCAATTGAAGATGCATGAACAATATTATTATTGCTGTATATGTCAGCCATGATAAGAAAACAGCAGATTAGAAAGGGACGGAGTAAAATGGGTTGGTTGATGAGCAATGGAGGAGTATCACATTTTAATAATTTTACAGATAAGAAGATAAGTGAGAGATAACTGAGTGAGAGTCAAGTCATGGCATGAAATAAGAGGCTATTAAATGCACCTGCAGGCGACAAGTTCACCACAGTGTGTTATACAGTCAGCACTCAGTAAAAACCCACAGTTCAACCACCAATAAAGGAGTCCTTATCTCAGCACAAATCTCAACAAAAAACTAATTTTCTTGATCCCAGCAAGCAAACAAAAAATACTCAGTTTCAATCATACAAAAGTAAAATCAAGTGACACCTCACGCGTCTAATAGAAAAGCTTACACCTGAACACATGAGTTGCCTCCCGTAGTCCGGCTGGTGCTGCTGGCAAGCTAACCTGCTGTCACTCAGGGCACACTGGCTGTCACGGACTCTTCCGGACTGGAAGTTTTGTTTCAAACACTGTCACAGATATTCCCTGAGCTGATTGGTGGCTGTGTGCGATCGCCACAATACGCTAACCTTGCTGCATGTGTCTTTCTGTTGTGCATTAGCCCAATGATGGGTGCTAATTTCAGACCCTGGTCCTTGGTATTAGGTATAAATCATTACAACTTCCTTTTAAATGATTAATCCACATGAACGCCTTTTAGAATATTTGCTCTGAGCTAGTGTCCGTCCATCCGCACATTCATTTCTCACTGTATCTTGTGCGGGGTTACGGGGTGTGTTGAGGATTTTTGTTGACTGAAATAGTTGCTGTTTTGTTGAACTGACTCTTCAAGTCCTTTCAGCTATTTCACCTCAACTGGCACTTTGTCCTTGAAAGCTTTTGTTTTAACTGACCTTATAAGTTCTTCCAGTGCTACAGCTACAACTTTAATTCCTCTACGTTTTTCAATATAGTGTTTTACTTCCTCTCTCAGTTTGAACTGACCTTAACTTTCTTTCAGCAGACATTTCAACTCCAGTCAGCTCTTTGGATTCAACCACAACTTTAATGATTCAAATGCTTTTACACTTTACACTTTTTTGAACTTTTGGAAGTCCTATATCAATTTATTTTGTTATTATTAATTTTAAGTCCTATAAAACAGGGGGTGATGTGACCAGTTTGGTAACATTATGACATTTCATATTGACATATATTTAACAAATAGTAATAATGGGGTCATTTATCAGTGACAGATTTTTATATTTATATGAATATATATGAAGGTTTAAATATATTGCTATCAGTGTGTTTCCTTCCTGCTGTAAACCATTTGTCAGCAGGTGAAATTCTGTGCTCGTCTCCTTAAATGAAGATATTTCTTTTGACTGCCCTGACAGGAAAATTAAACTTTTCTGCTCCAGGCATGTTTTGTTTTTTGTTCCCACTTTTTTTTTCACTTCAAATGTTTTTTTTTATTTAAATTTTGTCTTATTAAGAGATGCTCAGTTTGTTCTGTTTTGGCTTGAAGCTGTTCGGGTTTTTCATTCATGCTTGAGTTTCTCATCTGGACTAACGCTTGGTGTGAACATGAAATGATTTAGCTTCAGCAAATTCCTAGACACACACACACACACACACACACACACACACACACACACTGCAAAACAGTTTCCAGTTTCCTAGCTAAATAAAAAGGCCCAGCAAAGCATTCAAGCCTTTTACTAAAAAGTAAAAAAAAAAGAGAGGAAAATACAACACAATTATTAATTCAAGAGTGTCATAAAATTACAATTTATTTATTTAGAACTAAGG
The DNA here is from genome assembly GCF_021292245.1 of Micropterus dolomieu. Classification (NCBI taxonomy): domain Eukaryota; kingdom Metazoa; phylum Chordata; class Actinopteri; order Centrarchiformes; family Centrarchidae; genus Micropterus; species Micropterus dolomieu. The sequence continues at coordinate 34,242,143 of NC_060171.1, read as the reverse complement.
ACACTGGAGAGGCTGACCCTGTAAAACAGCACTTTATGGTATGATACTACTGAAAAACAAGGCTATGGCTGTGGATAGACATTGACCAACTCCTTCCCATAGATCCCTTGGTATACCAACACGTTTTTTGCCTTAGTTGTGTGATTGCACTACCACGTTTACATAAGCAGATAAAGGGAGTTGCTTGTTGCTCAGAAACTAAGCCAACCAAGCCAGTAAAATGATAATTGCATTCTAATGTGAATTTGTTCATCCTAGAACAAATTTAAACTTTTCACACCCAGCTGTATTTTCACACATCTTGAATTTGTTTGCAATCGCGCTGCCCTGGACCCACGTGTTGGATCAAAAGACTGATCAACCAACAAACCAAATCATTGTGTTATCTCCAAAAACATTCATCTTGAGAAGAAAAATATACACAGGGTTTTCCCACCAAGCATTCTGGCAAATATGCATAAAAAAGTCCAAACCCTGCATCAGCAGTCACTGTTTCAGAAACAACAGTCAGTGAATGAAGGAAAAAACTCATTGTAGCTAGTTTCCCCACTGTTCTTAATATATTTATGACAGTTCACAGCATGAAACGTAATTTATCTGTGTGAGGGAGTAACTGTAACATGAGGTTTTAACAATGTCTGCTTGTGCAGTAAATCTCATACATGGCTATAAGCAGGTTAGATATGAACACATCTCCTGGGTGGATTAATGACTTGGGACAAGATGAAGTGCCTCAGAGCTCCAGCTGCTGCGGGTCTCTGCCGAGAGAAATTACACACAGAGCTGCATTACGAATTAAAAAGCATGCATTTCCTCCATAATGAATTGAACATCATGTCTGGTGTCTTTTATGGACTCCGTTGTACATTTATCAACCAGTGAGAGTGACTGATGATATAAACTGTAGTAGAGCGAAGGCCCTGGTCTGTGGAAGACTGGGCCACAAAGTGCCAGTGTACTGGTTCTATAAGTGATTGTGTTCAGATAGATTAGTAATAATGGCTTAATATGTTCAATAGAAAAGCAAAACCAATAGATAAGTGAATCAACAGGAAATGTTCTTCTTCTCCTCCCAAGAAGAACGACAGCATCAGTCACTTCAAGTGGCCAAAACAATAGTTGTGTTTGACTTCATGAGGCGCTTCGCAGTGCTGACTTAACCTGATGGTTAGAAATCTTGTCCGACTTTGGCCGGCGCTGCCAATCGTCACCATGTCACATGACATTTTCTGAGTCTGGCCTCTGTAGTTGCTTTTCTCCTGCTGCACAAAGTAGAAACCGCCTTTTGCCTGATCTTGTGACATTTGCAAAGGCAAATCAGCCACTGTTCTAAGCTCACACACGCTATGGGAAGTAGAATGTGTCAGACTTGAAGGCAGTGTTTATATACCCCACCCTGCAGTCGCCAGCAGCCCACGTTTCACTATCAAGACGGCGAAAGTCAGACGCATCTCAAATGCACCTAACATCAGTTTACATGCAAGTGACAAAACCCTCTAGTGGTCGTGGGAATGGCAACATGAGCGAAGGAGGAAGTTAGTTGACGTTATTATAGATCACAAAAGCCTTGTACACACTACACAATTTTTCAATTTTTAATTTCACCCGATTTGCTGTGATCAGGGGATAATCAGCGATCGATTGGTGGTCGCCAGTCATCATGTGTGAACTACTCAACGACACATCAAAACGGCTCCCTGACACATCACAGACGTCTGCCAGATATCTGGCACGCCAAATATCTGGAGGAGTCGGCCGACTCGACATCCACATCCAGCAAATGAGAGCAGGCAGCTGGCAGAGCAGGCAGCTACTTTTCACCGCAAAACACTTTTTACTCCCCTCCAGCTCTTTCTGTAGCTCAGACGATCCCTGCTACCTGCGTGTGCTGATCCATTCTTTCACCCAGATTCTTTGTCTTTATAACTGTTATCTTTATAATAACAAACAACAGCTGCTTCCTGTGTAGGTTTGCCTCATTTCTCGTTTGAAAATTCACACGTTTTCTTGACAAAACGTGGTTTGGAGACCAGCGTCGGGGGACACAGCCGCTGTCAGCTCGTGTAGTGTGACCCCCTGTCACCGATCAGTCACGTAGTATGAACGCCACAACGACTCCAGGACTCCCGTCACAAGACGGCAAGTTGTGTAGTGTGAACGGCACGGCCATCGGCCGATGCTGAAAGTCTTGTTGTCTGCACGAGCCTTAAGTCCACGTAGGGTGGAGGTGAGGGTGCATGGATTGGTCAACAAAACATGGAACTTTAACACGGGAGGGCATTTTTTGTTACCCACACCTAACTAAATCTTATTCATGGCGTTGTCACATGAAACTGAATTTTTCCCCAACGTTGATGGTAACATTTTTGGAAGACACAGACAGATGTTGTCCTTGTGATAGGCAAACTATGTATTTTGTTGTTAAATTTGTTGGACTTGTTGGTCTGTCTGCTGCTTGGTGCTGAGCAGGTAGTGTACAGTGGGTTTATGGCATAAAACCAAATCAACGAGCTGAAGGAGGTTAAAACACTCCACTCTGCTGGTGGAAATTACGGAGTTAGTGATAATTGTCTGTGGGCTTTTCACTATGAGTGACTCCTTTCACATTACACATGGTCATTTGATCTACTGTTAATATAAAACCATTGAGCAGTGTAGCTTTAAAAAATAAAATAATATCCCTATCGTCATGTTCACTTTCAGGCACTAGCATAAATGATGGGGTCATATTATACTATATGTATATATATATATAAACTAGTCTTGATGTGTTTTCACTGTAAGAAAAGATTTTATTCATCCAACAGCAACTCCTTCCAGGCATATTCTTCCATTCTACATGAAAAGAAAGTATAAAAAAACAATTACATACAGTACAGCAAATACTAATGGTTGCCTACTATAGAAGCATGTCTACATGGCACTGACATTTATCAGTGTCACATTCTGGGGACTAATTATAGACATGTCTCTTTCACTGTCCCCTGCGTTTGCTTTGTTTTTCTTAGATACATCTGACTGTTCATTTATTCATTTACTGTGAAAATCTGACAATATAGTAGTATTAAACTACTACAATAAAGTTTTTTTGTCTCAACTTTATTCCTTTGACCAGTCTGGCCTCCCAGGCTTTAACTCTACTTCTTTTTTTCTTGATTTATTATTTCAGAGTTGAATCCCTGAAGTTATTTTTCCCTCAACTCCCTCCACCAGCTTTTACAAGATAAATTAGTTGCACTTTAAAGTACTTTCCTTGTGCCGTAGCCATATGTATACATTTGGAGCTCAAGCCCTGGAATAGCAGCACTGTATCTAGTTAATTTATAATTTCACTATAACAAAAAAACACAAGACCATTTCCTTTAAAATGTACACACTGGCCAGAAAAGAAACTGAGGGAGGAAGAAAAAGAGAAACAGGGACAACTGAGGATAAGAGAGGATGCTGGGAGATGCACAGAGAGAGATGAGAGTTATGGCCAGGCAGTAGTTCAGGTGTGAGAGAGAGAGTAAAGTAAGTGAGCCTTTAAATTGAATTGAAACTTTAAAATACTGATTTTAAATGTTTCAAATGCCCGCAAATGGAGTTGAAATATGCTTTATTACGCTGAAGACTGTGGTAATCATGTTTTTAGAGCCACTGTGATTATAGTGCAATCACAGCCCCGAGCAGTGCTACAGCCGCAGACACAGCCCGCTTTTAATTTTACTTTAAAATGACATGAAATGATGAAAGTTCACGTTGAGTGCACCAAGTGTTGCTGTGTTCCCTGGTGGTGCTGGATGGACTGTTGAAAGATATGCTGTGTCATTATCCATGTCAGTAGATGAGCCTGTTAGAAAGGTGTCATATCATTGGTGTTATCTGTGGCTCAGGGGTTCGAGTGGTCATCCCCTAACCAGAAGGTCGGTGGTTTGATCCGCGGCTCCTCCAGTCCATATCCCCCAAATTGCTGTGTGTGAATGTGTAAGTTTGTTATTTCTGTTCTGATGTGAAGTTGGCACCTTAGCCTCTGCCATCATCAGTGTATGAATGGGTGTCAATGTAGTGTAAAGCAAAGACAAGAAACACTTTCCCCTTTTTAACACCCTTAGTTCATCTATCTTGAATCCAAGATATTTTATAATCTACTATATAGATTTCTACAGAATATGTAAATGCTCTGTATTTGTACAGCACCTTTCTAGTGTTTTCGACCACTCAAAGCACCAGTCATACACATTCATACACCGAGCCTAAGTGCTCAAACAGAAACTAACATTCACACACTGGCAGAACAGCCGCCTGGGGCAATTCAGGGTTCAGTATCTTGCCCAAGGACACTTCAACATGAAACAAGGGGAAGCCAGGATTGAACCGCCAACCTTCCAATTAACAGCCAACCCGCTCTACCCCCTGAGCCACAGCCACCTGCTGAGCTCCTTCCTGCTCTTCAGAGATTGGACCTCTTGAAACCTCTGGACATATTTTACATTTAAGCCCACCACTGGTAAGGCTCTAAGAATAACTGTAACTAATTATTAGCATGTTGTCTGTTCCACTTGAGTTCATTCTGTGAATGTGAAGCAGATATTTGTTAGGAATTATTAGACTCATAACAAATTAACAGGTTTCTCACAAAGACTAAGCTCCAGATGGCCAATGAACGTAATTAAAATCACAAGAGTATCACAAACTCCGTCAGCCAATAAATATAGAAGTGTTATTGTGAGAGTGCAGGGATATTTATATGCCTATGTCTCATTCTTAGTTTCTCAGTTTAAAGTATTCTATTTTGACCACCAATAATGTTTTTCTGTTTTTATTTGACACTTGAATGTTAAATATGTAGAATATATAAGAAATTGGTACCTTTTAATTTTCAGAGCTGCTTATAAACTATGTGTGCATTAGATCTTCCTGAATTTTAAGGATAAGGTGATATTTGTTGGGTTAGCACTGTTCTTATGGCTGTACAGAGATTTTCTAAGAATGTTCTCACAAAGATAAAGTGATTTCTGGTTGTTATTCCAAACTAAGGAAGGAAGTTCAGATGTAACAAGGTCTATAAATATTTTTTCTTGAGACTGTCCTCCCAAGAAAAGCAACAGGATCAGTCATTACGATCATGTATAATAAAGTACCAAAGCCCTCCAGCAGTCAGAGTAATTATGACGCATTTCCTCTGAGCCGTAGAGCTCCATTGTTGTCCAGAAACTATTAAAACACATCAGTGAGCCGCACTGCTACACTTGGTTGCATGTTCCTTCATCACCATGAACACATACTGTAGTTTATTCTGACTCAGTCCCACATACACCGTCCTGCTGCCCCAAATACTCACTAGAGCACCACATGTGGATTCACCCACTGCGGAAAATGTCCCCAACGAGTCCTGTTTCAAACTACAGTGTTCAGTTGTTTGCGGAAATGACTGAGCCTTTATTTCAAAACCTAAAGCAGATATTTGTGAGCTATTATAAAAGATTTACATCCTCAGTAGGAACCAGTGGGCTTAGGACTGAGCCACAGACAGGGTAGGGAATTTAAAGTATTGAGAGATGGACGAACACATTGTGGGTTTGAATCTTGAAATGAAATTACAGAATAACACCAGCCTTATCCTTTAACTGTCTTTGGATAAGCATATGTTACTGTCAACCTTTCATTCTAATCACAGTAGTTTTGGCCAGTGTTTTGGCTGTGGGCAGAAAGTCTCATCACTTGAAGACGGGCCCCTGACCAAAACTGTTCTTCCTCTCTCACATTCTGCTAATCCCCTAAAAATGCTGTTTAACAGTTAAACAACTGGAACAAGTTTCTCTATAGAGTAGCTGTATGGATGCCAGAAACTCAGCCTGAGAAACGGTTTAGAACGAATCCAGTAATTACTGAGTAATGAAATACTGAATAATCAGTTTCATTGTGACATCATTGCATTAAAGGTTTAGTGCGTGATATTTCTGAGTATCTATTGACAGAAATACAATATGAGATCCATAACTATGTTTTCAGTGCTGTATAAAGACCTTACATAATGAACCGTTATGTTTTTATTACCTTAGAATGAGACATTTCTAGCTACATTCACCACGGGTCCTCTTACATGGATGTCGCCGTGCTGTGCCGTCATGTTTCTACAGTAGCCCAAATGGACAAACAGAGCGCATTTCCTAACTACGTTCTTCTTTTTCTTCTTCTTGTAGAATTCTGGCAGTGTAGACGTTCATCACTACGTTCAATGCATATGTTAGAAGAATGAGAAGTAATAACATGCAGCAGGGGTCAGCAAATAAGTTGTGCATCGGAGCAATTTTTTTTGGGAATGTAAGACATAATTTTTGGACAAAGTTTGATGTCTAATCAGGAGAATTGTTTTTCCCTCTTCAACAACTTGATTATGAAGCAACTGTTTCCCATGCTCACAATACAGCAAGTGCTGCAGTGTGTGTGTTCCAGTGTTTGATCCGCATCCGTCAACCTACGGAGCCTTTTTTATTTCCCCAGAGTCTCCAGGGAGAGGACATTTAGGGGAATCATGTTTTCTGATGGCTCTTTCAAAGGTGTGTCAAGCAGGCAACAGACTCTTTGTTCAGAACTTTTCAAAGTAAAAGCCTCCAATTCAACTTGAAATAAAGCATTGCTGCAAAAATATACAGGCAATTACAGGCAAAACCACTAAAGAGGAAGTGATTATGTGAGTAACTGTTGCTGCCATGACTGAGATCTATTTCAGCACCGCTATCATAGTCTCTATTCATTTATATTTTTGCTGCTATCAAAGCAACATAAACTGGTTGCGGGCCAGATATTATTGCTGGCAGGCAGTTTTGGCGAGGGTCCATAATCACAGAGAGAAATAACGTGTTTCCCTTGTCAATGTTTGTATAAACTTTATCTATTATGTGGTTTATTATGGACTGTGGTGCAGAAATAGTGACAGTTTTTCACAGTCTTGGCTTACATTTTCCATGTTATCTGTCAGTGGCCAAGTCGCAATAACATATGGCTTTACTGAATAATTAAGTAAATATAATTTCTTAATATATCTACTTAAAGACTAGACAGATGCCACTAAATCATACTCACTTAACCTTAAAGCAATGTCAATGACACCTCTTGGTCCCTCTTGTTTTTGGTCATCTTTTCACTACCACACCGGGGGTAAAGGTCTGATGGTAATAGTAATGATGTACAGTTTACACTGATGTTGTCATTTATTGCCTTTTACCTGTTTGGTCATATTATAATGCTCTTGTGTGCCTACGTCGAGCATCAGTTGACACCAGTCTAGACCTATATTTGCTGTTGCTATGCAGTGGTTTGGTTACTGCTACATTTGAATCATATGATGATGCTATTCATCTTCAGGAATTCCCTAATTTCCTCTGCAGCAGAAATCGGTAGAGGAGATTCAGTACTGGACAGCTCCCTTGAGAATGTCTCCTGCTGCTGAATGCAAAGTAACTGTGGAGGGCAGCTGATGGAATGCTTACGTGGGTGCATAGTGGTTGCTATGGTTACCTTGGCTTTCGCACTTGCGTCTGTCCAGCTCTGCTTTACACTGAATAAACCCTGGCTGTTATTCTGTTTTTTTAGGGAATGGGGATTCAGCAGGGCTGATTTACCTGCCTGCCTTTTACATTGATTTTAAAACCACAACACACTTTGATCTACACAACAGCTGCTCCTGTGTGAAAATGGCTGTTTCTCCTTTCCTTTCACTGTTGTTCTTTTCTCAATGAGAAGTATAGACTTCACCCCAGTCTGCATTTTGTCTGTTCTTTTTGGAAATGTTCAGGCATTTCAGTGTGGTTGGTACCATCCAAGTTTAACAAGTACTGAGAGGAATGTCAGACTTACTTTCAGTGACGTCATTGTGTTTCCAGACCTCAGCTATTAACTTGGCCAGTGCAATGCTGTCGTAGCTGATCCAACCAAATTACACAGTAAGAACCAAGTTCAATGGTGAGAACAAGTTCTAACAGTTGTGGCCCTTTCCTCTGCCATTGTTGCTGGACTCACCGGCTGCAGTGGTCTATGTGACTGGTGCAGTGGAGGGAGAATTTCATACCACACATAAGGTTCACGTACCACACGAAAAATTTTAATCAAGTGAAAGTAAAAGTCATCCAGTATAATACTACTCAAAGTAAAGTAAAAAAGTACCTGGTTTAAAAAGTACTTAAGTTTTAAAAGTAAAAAGTACTACACATTCAAATGTATTGATTTTAGAAAAAGCAACCTATCTTTTTAAATTCACTCAAGACAGGTTTGAATACAGCATTATAAGTTACACTGTCTGGACTGCATGTTAGGATGAGACAAAGAGGTGGAAATCGAAACAACTGTATTTGTTCAATACCTTTTTCAATTATAAAATACTATTTACAAAATGACTTGGCTGAATATGGGATGATGTCAGTCCACTGCTTTCCGTCTTGCATTGTCCAGAGCTGCAACTAAACCTGGACTGAGAAACAGATAATCATTGTCTTGTTTTCAAATGATGTGTGCCTATGAGGAGTGTCATCACATCTGTGTACTGTCTGTACTGGTCCCACAGATGTTTCTTGCTGGAATGCATCATTTCATGCATGATTGATTTCATTCAATCATTTCAAGTGCATTTGGACGTATTTCCACGAGCAACGCGGTTGGCTTTTTTAAGCTACAGTTTATAAACCCCGCCTGTCGGTCTTTATCAAACATAATAAACAGTTGTTCTTCACTCTAACATTGTTCAGTCACAGTCTGGTAAGCAACCAAGATACAGACAGACATGAGATGCGCTGCTTAGTAATATTACTAATAATAAAAATTGTAGCAGCAGGTGTCAAGCAGGAACATGGGGGCAGTAGTAAGCCCGCAACCACAGATCCAAACCCAACAGCTCTGGAGGCAGAAACACCTGCAGAAAGTGAAACAAAGAGAGAGGACGTGACAGCACAAAACTATTGGAGTCGAGTTAGCAACATAGGTTAGTGGTGGGGGTGGGTGACAAGACACTTAGCTCACGAAATCAAGATGAGACTAAATTTTAACACTATTTTTAAGAAATCTTCAATGCTGAATTTTGTGAAAATTTTGAGCATGAAACACTTCCTGCATTCAGGTGAATTTTTCTGCACCAACTTATGGTGGAAATGTCTTTATTGATATAAAGGGAAACACACAATTCAGGTGGCAGGTGACAATTTAAAATCTAAAACCATAACAGAATATAAAGCAGTAAAGCCCTCAGGCATTCTGTGTTTCTCCTGCAGATCAACTGTTCTCGTGTAATATCATCCCTACTGAGTCAGCACACGGGCATGATTTCGTCTTCCCTTCTCTTTTGCGTCTTTGTTTGGGGAAGTGACCTCTTTAAATGTGACACCTTTTCACCTCAATGATAAATTATAAAATTTTTATTTAGTTAGAAACTCCTGGACTTCAATAGCTCCTTTGTTTCAGCAGGTTTTCTGAAAGATTTCTGCACATTCAGAATCTGTCCCACATATCTGTCTTCTCTGAAAAGTTAGTAAATGAGAATTGACAATATATTTTAAGTCTACCTGCCCTATACTCTGCTGTGCATTACGTTATTGCTTCGCTGGTTGTATCCCCTTCAGACTGTTTCGACATAGTTCTAACTACTAACCAACAACACCTTTGATCAAGCAGAAATCTTACCACACCACGAGAAAGAGAGACAGAAACGAGAAATCTCATCATGTTTTAATCTTGTCAAACCCCTAATTAATGGGATAAGAATGCAAACAGATGAAAGGAGAGGGGAAGAGAGGAGCCCACTGCATCATGGGAAATCTCTTGACAGTCTAGGCCTATAGCAGCATAACTAAGGGATGGTTCAGGACTCACCTGAGCCAGCCCTAACTATAAGCTTTATCAAAGAGGAAAGTCTTAAGCCTACTCTTAAATGTGGAGATGGTGTCTGCCTCCTGAACCCAAACTGGAACCTGGTTCCACAGGAGAGGAGCTTGATAGCTGAACGCTCTGGCTCCTAGTCTACTTTTGGAGACTCTAGGAACCACAAGTAACCCTGCATTCTGGGAGCGCAGTGCTCTGGTGGGGTAGTAAGGTACTATGAGCTCTTTAAGATAAGATGGTGCCTGATTTTAAATTCTATTCTGGATTTTACTGGAAGCCAATGCAAAGAAGCTAAGACAGGAGAAATATGATCTCAGCATTCTTATGTGGTACATGCCACTGAGTATGATTGGATATTAACTGCTTTATTATACCATGCAGTGCAGATGTGAAGCATCTGCATTTGTTATGTTTCTCCACATATTTATTCTAGAACTGCAGGGACAGCTGCACAGCCAGGGAGCTGGATGACTACAGCATCACTATAGGAGACATGAAGGAAAGGAGGGATTTTAATTCAACAGCTCATCATACATCACTAAGCTCCTGCAGCATCTACACAGAAACATTTAGACATGTGTTGCACCAAATCATCATCACTCACAATATGCATTTAACCATGCCGGGGAGGGGGCTCCTCAGCTAATTAGCTTTACCGTGAGAGTCTAACTTCTACAATCTGACTTTTTATTTCAGTCTGTGCAGCAGATGTATCTGCAAGTGTTCATGAAGCATGCCCCCTTGTGAGGATGGTTTTCCGTTCCCGGATGCTGTACTGTGTGCTTGTATCATGTGTGTGGGCCTGGTTTTTGTGAATGCGGGTTTTAGAGACCATAGTAGCAGCTCTCCCCAGCAACATTGCATCCCAAACCAAATGAGACTAATAATAATCCCTCGAGTGTTTCCTGGGTTAACCCCGGGGTCTCCTACCAGTTGGAAGAGGGAAGGCACACAGGAAGCAACCAACAACGACTGATGTCGATTCACGTCAGCAGGCTCCTTTCAACGCAAAAGACAGCTCTACTCTGAGGTCCCTCTGGATCTCTGAGCACCTCACTCTATCTCTAAAGCTAGAGGTCCATGTCAAGTCTCTAATTTGTTGTTTCCTCGCTTCTCAATCCTCACCTGAAACGGAAGTTGATCTGGTCCACCATCTTGCAGACAGTCCCAAAGCTCTTATTTGTCCGCTGAAGAGCTAGGAGTGAGAAGAGAGGAGAGAGGAGAGAGGAGCAATATCTGAGGAGGCGACTGATCTGATACATCACAACATAGACAGATAACACTCAAGTGTATGACCCCAAAGATTCATATTTGATTTGTTTTCTGATTCCCGTCTCATTAAAAATCTCTGTTCATTGTGTTACGTAACATGTCAGAGAAAAGGACATCTCATTTCTCTAAAAACATAATTCCTCTTTCTCCTCACATGGTTTCCTTGCATCTCTAGCAGGACTAACATGCAAGGAAAAGAAACAAGTGAAGTGATGCAATTAAACCCTAGTTCACACTACACGATTTTAATCGACTGATCAGCACTCGCCAGTCGTTATGTGTGAAATACTCAAGGACCCATCAAGACAGCTCGCCAACGCATCACAGACACCAGCCAGATATTTAGCATGCTAAATACAGGATCACATGAGAAATGTACATGTTCTCACAAGATTTTAATTTGCAGCTAGACTTGCTAAGCTGCATGATGCACAGGTTTCCCTTCTTTAGCCCCTGGTCCTGGGGCGGAAGCTGGCTGTCGGAGGTTGCACCCCGTCACCCATTCACCCATCCTGAACGGCCCCCAGGCCCAATGGGAGAGAGCCTGTTCATGTGGTGAGAGATTGGCTTGTTTTTTTCTCCTCTTTGTTTTTCCCCCTCCCTCCTTACTCTTCCTTAAAGGACACCAGATCAGGAAAAAATACGTAATAAAGAGATAACGACAAGGGAGGCCATCTGGCAAATGGGCTGATCAGGTACATTAACAGTATATTTGGGGACCCATTGAAGCATCTTGCAGAGAAAAACTGAGAGAAATGCTATCTCTTACGTTATAAGACACAGACACGGTGGATATTTTACAAGCACGGACCAGGCAAAGCAACAGTGAACACACCGGTGCAGGTGCAACTGGATACAACGTTGGTTTCGGTTTCAATAGGCAATTAACAAGCCTCCTCCGCGCACCTGCGGCTGAAAACGGAATTGCGAGTGCTGTGTCATTTTGCCCACTTTATAAAAAAATAGCCCACTGAGAGAGTCAACAGGGCTGACAAATACAGGGAGAGGGAAACAGAAGGAGGTTCTGCCGCTGTGCAGCAGAAGTGTATGTGCGTGCTTATGTGGGAATATTAGAACTGAAGGCAAAGAGAGCAGATTGAGGTAGACTGGTGAGTAAACACTAAAATAAAGGTGCAGAATGAAGTAGCATTAAAAAGGTTAAATAAGAAATAACCTGAAATATACTGTCATTCTGTGGGAAGCACTGTTTCAATTGTTTTTATTCATGTGTACTCCAATGCTGAGAGCAGTGTGTGAGAAAGCATTTTGCTGCAATGTTTACATCCTATACTGTGTTCATGAACTAGGATGTTGCTGGAATCAGCACAGCCCGAGACGCCTGGTCTTCTAGTAATAGTGCTGTGAGGAATGATGCTACTGTGGGCCCAGCAGAGACAGGGAGGAGTGTGGTGGAGGTGGGAAGTAAACTATGACACACAAATGTTCGGTTTGTAATTGGACCGCTTCCATATGTAGTCCAAATCCGATACAGATCGGATCTTTTTAAATGCTCAGGTCAGAATCGATGCAACTTTGACGTCACTCTAGAGCAGCTGTTGTCATAGTTCTGCCGTAGACAGAGCCACGGTGAAGTAAAAATGCTCTACAAAAGCCATTATTATACATGTGGCTCTCTTCCTCCTGTACTTTGCTATCATCTGCTTACAAATTCCCTTTCTTCTTCCTGAAATCCACCGGACCGTGAGCTCTCTTCTGAGTTATGTGCATGCTACTTGTCAGTGCCAGAAACCGTAAAGAAAAGAACAGAAAGTTGTGAACACTTGTCATAATTCGGGAGAAATGTGAACTGTGAGAGGGCATTAAAAAACAGGAGTCTCCCGTGAGCTAACCTCTGTTGCTCCTTCTTTTCTTCTGTAGCCTGTAACAGCGTGTGTGACGTCGTGTCATTCTTCTGCCATGGGGTCACTTTCAGGCCGTGGACAGTTCACACTGGAGTCTGATATGGGCCTCATTTAAACAATAATGTGAACTGTCAAACAAAAAAGAAAGGATCTGGGGAAGAAAATTGGAATTGAGCATTAAGGCCTGCAGTCTGAACGTAGCTGTAGATCCAGGGAGAGGAGAGATGAAATCACAAAGCTGCACTGCGGAGATGCTGCTGTCCTCATTCTTTCTCTTCTTTCTCTCTCTGTCTTACACACACATTTCCCCAAGCTTTCTCCTGTGTTGAAATGCCCTGCAGAATCATCTAACCTCCATGCTGTTACACTCTGCTAAAGGAACAGATCCTTCATATGTGTGTGTGTGTGTGTGTGTGTGTGTGTGTGTGTGTGCGCGTGTGTGTGTATGACTGGGCTATAAGAGGAATGCAGTTGTTTTTTAAGAGAATATAAAAGAGGCAAGGTTTTCCTCCAACCCACTGACTTCTTTCTGTCACCCACTTTTTATAATTTAAAGCTTTTCATTATTAATTGAGATGATTGCTTGAAGTAATCAACCTCCTGGTTTTTTTTTTGTTTTTTTTTGTTTTTTTTTACATATATTACATTTTTGTCACCTGATCAAATTTAAAACGTATATCAGACTGGAGCTCTACTGAAATGTGTGTGTTTGTGTCTCAACTGTACTGTTTCCTCTCATTTGTCACTGATCATAAACCCATCATCATCCTCATTAATTGAGGTCATGCGCAACTAAGTGGCACACACACACACACCCACACACGAGACTAGAATTTCCCAATTACAGAGAAATGATTCTGCAAGTTTAACATTTCTGACTCCAAAATGATTATTTAGTGATGTAACTCATGATTCGAGTCACAATACTGGGTTCACAATATGCTCTGCTCAAAATTTGTTTGACAAAACGAGACTTAAGACAAATTATGAAAAAGACTTTTTTATTTCTCAGACAATCTGATCTTTCTTTCTTTATTAAATTAAAGAATCCCTCTTTAAATCTGAGGTAAGGTATAAACTATGCAAAACAATGCATTTTTCCTTTTCCTTGTAAAAGTGAAACAGAAAATATCTATAAAGATCTCTTCAAATAAAAGCTGCTGTAAATCACCTCTGTACTGGATTCCCTGTGGTCAAACTGGCGTCCGTCTGTGTTCCGTTTTTTTTGGACAATGCAGATTGTTTTTTCTATATTCACACTACATTGCATGTTTTCTTATTGTGCCAAAAAAAACCTTTCTCATAGCACTTACATTTGCTATTTAACATTTCTTGTTGCTATTTTTCAGAACATTTTTAACAAATGCTTTCAAAAAGTGATGGGGACATGTCCCCAGCGTCCCCCGTGTAAATGACACTGATGCAGGTGGGGAAAATAGACTGATTTTCTAATGTTTAGTGTTACTCACCATCTAACTAGCCAGTTAGGAGCTCCATGAAGCCTTAGATGTTTTATGAATCTGGTTTTATCAGCTGGCAATTTTCAATGCACATTTAAGAGTGTAAGTTGCAACTATTATTAACAATAATGGAAAGCTGAAGCTTATATGTAAAAAAAGAGTAGTAATAACAATAAAAATACACACACACACACACACACACCCTGCATTCATAGATCCACCACATTAACATTATTTAAGTTAACTAGTAATAGATACAGTTTTGTTAATAATAGCGTTAATGATAACATAAATGCTACTTTCACTCACCAGGTAATGTTACGGTAGCATCAGCCTCATCTGGCTCGTTTTCTGTAATTTCTGTAACGATAATGTTCGTGTCATCTGCTACACTAAAAGAGTGTAGTTTGAGTTTGTTCGTGTTTCACATCTCCTGATTCACATTAGTTAATTTCAAACTTGTGCAGAGTGACCACCAGGCAGCTGCGTTGTTGTTTGGTAGGTGAAGTCAGATCCCGGTCACTTCTCATTCAGATGGGGTGAATTTATGAATGAATGTGTGAAAGTTCTGTCACAAAACGATGTTGCTACGTATCATCTCGCTATTTTAAGCAAGTATACGGAAATCTTTGACCGTTCCTAGTTGATATACGGCGTATACCTGCGTATCACGTATCATCACAGTGTATGTTCTAGACCTGCTCTTTTATGAAAAGCGCTCTGAGATAACTGTTGTTGTGATTTGGCACTACATATATAAATAAAATTGAATTGAAGTGAATTGAACTACACCTCTGGGTTAAGCAGCATCATACAAAGTAGGTCATGTAAAATAAAGGCAATAAATACAAAACAATGTAAAGGAAACAATCAGCACAGGCAGGTAAAAGATGACAGCACATTGGATTTCAGAAGACAGAGATAAAACCAGAAGGGACACAATCTGACAAGCACAGATGAAAAGGACCTTATGAGGCCAGACAAGCATGTAGTGACTAGTTGTGATGACAGGTCTGGTTGATTTTTAACTAAGTTTTAAAATTATATGCAAAGGAATAGTCCAGAGTTCAGACTATCAAACAACAAAAAAACTCAATGGAAGGTACAATAATGGAAGTAATGTAAAAATAAGGAGCAGGGGACGATGGATGCCATCCTCTCTTTGTCTCTGTCTCTCTCTCTGTGCTGTAGAATCATGGCAGATTAAAGCAGAGACTACAGTCAATTTCACACCAACTACCTCTAACGGCTGTAACAAGAATCCTCTTGGCTGGTTTTCTCTCCTCTCTGTCTCCCGCCACACTGCTTCTGTCTCTTGGTATTTCTCCCCTTCTCAGTCCTTACCATACCACTTTTTCCTTTTTTGTTTCTTCACTGGCTCAAATCCTGCAGGTAATTGAAAGATCTATGTCTGGAATTTGAGAGTCTAGAACATTACATATACCTACAGCTAGCTTACCGACTGCTTTGTTCTGGGGTTTGATAGATCACTCAATCAGAATTAAGATTCACAGATGCAGAAAATCATGGATGAGGGTCGCCAGTTGGCTCACCACTAGAGTGCGTGCCCCGTGTTCGAATCCAACCTGCGGCCCTTAGCTGTGTGTCACCCACTCTATCTCTCAGTTGTCCTGTCACAAAATAAAGGCATCAAAGCCCAAAGAATACTTTAAAAAAGAAAACCATGGATGTAGGGTGTGAGATAGATTTTGAAGCTTGGATTTGGGTTATTATTTGGGTTTGGTATGTACAGTAATAAAGCCAGAAAATGCTAATTTTGGCAATGAGTTGTCATTTTTTTGGAGGAACAAGCAATGAGTGTGATAGGTTCAGACAAGGGCAAGGCCTTATCAGCATCAAGCAGCAGTGTGTGAGAGAGTGTTATGTATCCTTCTGCACAATGTGTTCACAGGGTTTGCACTTTTTAGGATGTGTGTTTTAATGTGTTTTCTCAATTGATTTTAATAAGTGATAGACGATCCTGAAGGCTGGTGGTGACAAAGTCCCAGTGGCCTCCAGAGCTGGAGGATGACCCTCTGCTGAACTTCAGTGCAGAGGTGCAACTAGCAAAAACATGTACTGAAGTGAAATGTTTCCCCATTCAGTAATAACAATGAAACCTTCACTTCTAAATCTGATTTACTACTTTCAAGATATTGGGTATCATTGGTCTGCAGAGGAAAAATGAAGTAATCCCCTGACAAACTTTAAGGCAATCAGTCAAATAGTTGTCCAGACAATTAACTTAGGAACACAAATGTGAACCTCATGAAGGAAAGAGTCAGGGGATCACCAAAGTCATTTGAATTAATCATCTGTGGGCCATGGCTGTCTGTACAACATTTCATAGCAATCCATTCATAAGTTGTTGAGATATTTCAGTCTGGACCAAAGTGGTGGACTGGCTGACTGACAGAGAGAGCAGTATTGGTTTCCTCAGAAAAAATAGCAACATTTTCAATGTATCAAGGTAGTTTATTTATCATTATTCAACACAACGTTGTAAAACAAAAAGAAAGTGTGTAGTCCCTTCATGCTACACACACAACTTAACAGATAATTAAATATATATTAAAATATTGTAACTCACAAAATAAAAAATAAAAATATATACAGTTATTTATGTACATTAATATAGTTAGTTTTAGTTATATATTATACATTAGTTATATGGATAACAACATTTTTTGAATTTGTTTCCGAGTCCATCCGTGTTTGAGCATCAAGCTTCATCAATGTAATCACAGAGTCCGCCTCCTCTCCTCTCGCCAGAGTCTTGCGCAGCTCAAAATGCGGTGCTGACGTCAAGATCTGGGATGTTGATGGAGCAGTCCCACTTTGTTCAGACAGAACCTTTAGCTAATTAGCAATCTAAAGGCCAAGTTGGGCCAGCATGGCTCTTATCACCTCACCTGCATGCCTGGTCCTGTTGATCGGGTTGGGTGGATCAAGGTCGGCTGCTCTTTAATCGAAAACCCTGACTTCCTTTTCAAATAACTGTTTTTCTATCATAGGGTAAAACATGTTCCAGCAATACCGGGGGGGGGGGGACAGATGAAAAACAAGTTTAGCAAAGTTAAAAGGAGCTACCAGCCGCTGCGCCTAATAGCATGTTAAGATTCTGTAATGCAGATTACAGCCTCTAGAGGATGCTAAAGGGTGCTTTAGACCTATAGGGGGTTTTCAAGGCAACAAGCAGTACTTATATTCTTCAGTTACTTTATGAATGTTATCAAACTGATAACATAATACCCAGTCATCTGAAAGAACGATATCAGCCCCACAGCAAATTGATACACTGCTCAAACAACAGTTTCACTCTAGACTAGCAGCTACTGACACAACAACAAACTGAGGCTTGGATCAGGCCAACAGATCTGTGCTAAATCTATGAAGCATTATGTCTCCCTCTGTATATGGAGTCGCAGGAACTCACTTATTCCTTATTCCTGGTGTCTCGCACATGCTACACACACGCACACACACACACATCAAAGATGATTTAATGCATAAACTTGCTGTCTGTTTCCATGTCAGCATGTCCTCCACAATGTTAATCTAAAGCAGTCCTGTCTATCACCCCCACCCCAGCCCTCCCACACACACTCACACACTCACACACTCACACACACACACACACACACACACACACACTCACACACTCTCACACACACACACACACACACACACACACACACACACGTTGGTCTCCTTAGTAAATGGAGCTTCATGAATGTTTAATGTGTTTGAAACCAAACACGGCAATCAATTCAACCCTCACACCTTACGCTCACACCAGCAAAACACAGGCGTAATCACAACCTAGTTTTTCTATGCTATCTCTCTCTACACCTTTCTGTTTCTTCTACCCCTTTTCTTTCATCTTTGATCCTTTCTTCCTCTTTTTCACTCACTCTCTTAACTCCTCTGTCTGCCTCTATTTCTGTTCCTGCTGTACGTCTGGCTGAATGTAAATAGGGTGTGATAGCTGAAGATGGTGGAAGCAGCTAGTTGGCCCCAGGAGGCCTTTCTTTTTTTAATGACAGGTTGGCTTTCAGAAAGCGTGAATACATTAGTAGAGAAAGAGGCAGCAAGTGGGAGAGACATTAGAGAGACATTGACAGAGAGAAAGAGTGAGAGACAAAATTGGTGAAGGATTTCTGAAGGACACATACCGAACATACATATAAATCGAGAAAAGTTATCTGCAGTGGATACCAGAACACAAATCTCACAGTTAACTCACATTAAATTATAATGACCAAAGAGAAACGTAGCATAGCAGTAACTAGGAGGGTTTCCTTTTATTGTATGTACAATTATAAAGAAATCCAGGAATTGGACACGTGGGGCTTTTCCTGCTGGCGCAAGGGAACACAAAGTTTTTGTAATTTTGCTGGGGTCTATTACAGGTGTTTTCAATCTGCATTGGTCAAAACTGAAGTCACATTGTCAAAATTCTTCACACAGTCAGCGAAACAGAAGTGTATGTGGACCAAACTGTGAATCATTTTTCTTTGCTTTCACACAAAATGTATTCAATGACCACTTTCTCCAAAATCCATGAACTCTTTTCCCATTACTGCTTCACCACCTGCAAAACACTGTACTGTACATCTGCAGCATATTTTTCAAATGCTAACACACTGTGTTAAAAACACATTCAAAACAAAATGTTTGCAAATTTCCTGCATTTTTGCTGTAGCTAGACAGATGTAGTGTCCTTCTACATTTATTTATGTTGACTGTATGTTTGTCCATGTGTAGCACCTGATCACCACAGCAAATTCCTTGTATGTGTAAAACACTACTTGGCAATAAAGCTCCTTCTGATTCTGATACTTTGGCGGTTGTGGCTCAGGAGCTCTTCTCCACTGCTGAACACAGCCTGAGCCAAGCCCTGCTTCCCTTTCCTGAGTGGTCAAACAGTTTGCCAGAACTTCCTTTAGGCCAACAAAAAGTCTTTCTTCACAGCTCTTGTACTTTCTCCACCAGATGATGATGTTCCAAGTCCCTAGAAGGAGTCTGCAAAGCCATGGGTCAGCATGCCAAGGTCCTTCCCTTTGCCTGCAGCCCAGCTTACAATATATCTGACCCCACTGCCTATCGCTGTGGTTTGTGGGCCCACAGGGGGCAGACACAATGTAGTTCTTTGAACTGTGCCCAGCCAAGGCCCATTGGTCAAGGAGGGGAAGTTTTCCTTTTTTTCCTTGTAATGGGAAAGGTGCCGCGGGTTCTTCTTGACCGATCTGTAAATCACTCTTGGTCCCTCTGCTGGGACCAATTTGCCTTTGGAGACCATGTCAGGAGGAATTGTTCGGGAAAACTATGGGGCTTTTTCCCTATCTTTATTCAAGAGCGTGATCATTCAGTTTGAGTGCATGACTCCTCAGAACTCTGCCCTCGCATTCAAAAAGCTCATGTGTGGGCTAAGATTTGCTCGCTTCTGCTCAAACTGGATCATTCAAGAGTTTTATTTTCACTGTGGTTGTACAAGTACACTCGTGTGAAATTCTTGCTCTGGGATAGTTATATTCCCGTGTTCCAGCTTCAGCCCTTCTCTTTGCACTCTCTTTGCTACTTAAGCTTGTCTACTCTTTTTTCCTTTGTTCTTAATGCAATAACCCTGTCAAAAGTGTGGTGTTGACCAATGAAATGATTCCTGCCTCATTGTAGTCTCGGTTATTATAAGTACTTCTCTTGCTACGCTTATGACTTTTGGAATAAAAAGGACAGTAAATACACTGGCGCCTCTACTTTTTCTTTTGCTCTAACAGCTACACGGGGGGAAACATCTTCTTCATGAATCAGCAGATAGCTAGAACAACTACCTGTAAGCAACACAGAAGTAAAGCGTACATGCCTGCAAAGAGGCAGGGATCATTTCAATGGTCAACACTACACTCGGCAGTCTATTGTTTTTACAGGATATTGTGCAAAAAATCTGAGAGCAGAGGAGAAATCTGATAGCAGACGAGTGCACAGAAACAGACTGAGCGAGCATATTAATGATCAAAAACTATAAAAAGCAGTGATCATTCAGATTTCAGAGGCAGAAACACCATGTTTTCCAGGAGTTGTGTTCTTTTGTGTTTCCTTCTGCTCTGAACTCCAAGGAAGAAAATCAGACCTCTCCAAAATCTTGCATACTTACACAAAGCTGGCATAGCATAGATACCTTCATTAATAATTAAAATACTTGAGAGACAAGACATCGGATTTAATGGTGACTGATTGGATTCCCCATTGGATAAATAAGGAATGATATTTAGCAAATAGTTTTGTTTCTATTTATTTGACTTTAATGACATAAATGAGTCTTTTAAAATATGCACAGGAGGAGTGGAACCACAGAGTTTGTGTTACTTAGCCAACTTCAACAAGTTGCACAGATATTCCAGCTGCTGGGGCAGGAACATACTTCAGCCGCCCATTGACGGCCTATTTGGGGTGATGTATGCTAATATTTGGAATGTGTGTATTTAAAAAAAAAAAGTCTGCATCAATGATTGCAAGCAACCTACTACCCCCTATGTTCCTGCTTGACACCCGCTGCTACAATTATTATTATTCATCCTAATACTATTATCATTAATAATGCTTTCATTATTAGTACTATTATGCACTTTCCTTGATATCTGTACAATTTACACCATTACTATTGTTTTGCATCTCTAAGTCGAAATTCCATTGGACTACTGCGTGTTCAATCTCCCACTCCCTCTCCCCCTAATTGGTTGAAGCCAATGGCAGCCCACCCTGAGTCTAATTCTGCCTGTTAAAAGGAAGTTTTAACTTGCCACTGTGGCCAAGTTCTTGCTCATGATGGGAAATGTTGAGTCTCTGTAGTATGTACAAGTATGGTGTATAACAATAACAATAAACAATAAAGCTAATTTGAATTTGGTGTAGACCTGCTCTATATGAAAATGGCACTATACTGTATACAATATCTCAGATTTGAGCAATGGTTCCACACAACTAGAAATATGGTTTTAAATGGTTAAAATAGGAAAGCATAACTCTGACAAAGTGTAGCTGTACAGTTAGCTCTAATTAGATGGATTTAACACTGGCCTAATGAAGGGAAACAAAAGAGTTAGACAATTAGTGGAGCTGGTTCAGATGCAGAAATTAGATCTAACTTCAGCTTTAAGACATTTAGAAAACAAGTCGTTTAAAACATGAAGCTATAAGCAGCTATAAGATTAGCTTATCCTTGATTACTGTTGATGTGTCAAAGCACAACATTAACCTGATTAAGGGAAAGGCAGGAGTTAGAGACATCTTTTGTAGCATTGTCATGAGTAGTAGTTCTACCTGTAATCTTTGCATATAATGTTAGCTTACGATGATTTACTTTGATGTTGTTCATTTGAAATGGGGAAGAGCTCAAATATCATATTTTTTCTGTATTTCATCTCAATGTAGTCTGTAATGGTAAAATAAATATGTTAATATACAATGGATTATGTTCCTTAGCTTCTGACCTTTCAAAGGAGACCAGAATTGTGCATCTTGGCCTAATGGTTGAGGAGATATTACTGATTTATTTTGGGTATGTTATTTTAGGCTTTTTTCCTGGAAATAGGTGCTAGGGTTCATGTAATGGAGAATGAGCCATACATGTCATATTGCTACGAGCTTAACATGGTGTTACACTGGAGGCCCATGCGTTTCACATGCTGTATATGGCATAGACATAAGATTAGCAACAAATCGATAACGGAGAAGTAGGCACTGGATATTACATCTATGAAATTGGTGAGTTCTTTTTTATTTGGGTGTATCCATCTATCCGTCTATGCATTTTGTTCAACTTAGTCAGGTCTGAGCTGAGGTGGTAGCAGGCTAAGCAAAGTAGCCCAGAGGCACCTCATCCTATATCTACATTTCTACCACCAGCTCCTGCTGGGAGAACTCAAGATATTCACATGCAGACCAGTGTGTTCTAGGTCTTCCCCAGGGTCTCCTTCTACTTGAACATGCATGGATTTATTCAGGAGGCATTCTGATCAGCTCCAGCCTCAGACTTGACAACAGAATTCATTTTAATTCTATTTGATTGTTGTTTGGTTAGTTTGCCAAGATCCTAAGGAATGCTTACAATGACTGAACTGTTAAATCTAATGTGCAAGAATTTATACGGCCGTTTTGATGAGATGGCATCCAAGTGATATCTCCCTAACTGTCTGAAGTGTAACAGAAATGCTTTAGGAAGGAATTCTAGGTGTTGGTACTCTGTGATAATGCTGATATGCAATTCAAAACCACCTGTAAGCTTCTGTCTTGGTTCTTTGTTCTATTTTTCTCTCAGCCAGCAGCATTACTTTGCCTCTCTTCACCTCCATCTCTCTGGCTCTTACACTTTGGAGGCAGAGTGCGTAGGAGGCTGCTGTAATGTTGCCGTTCCTTCTCTGTCCTGGCAGGCAAACATTGATGGTTTGTGTGGGTGAGAGGTCTGACTCTTCACACACTGCCAAGATCAGGAAGGAAAGGAAGGGAGGAGGAGGGGGAGACAAGGAGGAAGAAAAAGGAGGAGGGGGCGTAAGGACGGGCAGTAGTAGTATTGAGCATCAAAAACCAGTTCTGGGTTTTAATGTCCTCCATACCCCATAAGAACTGAATCCTCATTCATTGAGAAACAGGCTTTTTGATTCTGCTAATAGATACGTGAGAACTTTGGACATAAAGCACTACATCTCCTGTTACACATGCGCAGGTGTATAGGGTTTATGAAAGGGTGGTGCTAGTGCTCAACATTTTGGCTTCACAAAAAACTGTAGTTTTACAGTGAAATGTAATCACTGCATGACAAAAAGCCATAACATTACTATGTATTTCCTGCAGCATGGGATAAGAATGCAGTATTATTTAGGTCTTTACTCACTGTCACAATACCCCAGAAACAGCTTATACTAGCACATCAAGCCAAAATAAATAAAAGTGTTTAGTTTATTAATTGTAACCAAAAATAAATAGCGTGTCATTTATGATTTGCTAATATGATAAGAATGAGAATCAATAACCAGAACCCATAAAATATATTTTTAATATTATTGTTATTAATATTATATATTATTATATATAATTTTATTCTTTATCATTAACTCTGCTCAGAAACCCTGTCTCCAAAAAATGATGTTTTCATACAACTAATTTGCATCAGCAGACTTTTGTAGGAAAATAAATCTGGCTGGATTATGTTTATGTTATACTGAACATAATTTGCAAACTGATTAGTCCCATGATGTCCACTCCTGAAGCACTTGGTCATGGTCACAGAAAAGTCGTCTTAAAAAAAGGTATCAAAAAAGTCAGTTGACACTTCTCACAGTACCAAAACTATCATCTTTCCCCAAGCTTAAAGCAGAAATAACTAATTTTTGCGTTAGGGTTAGGGTCACAACACTGTGTACACGGACAATACTTTGTAGTAATTGTTGGTTTTAATTTTCCATGGGATTTATTAGTTATAATTAGCAGTATTATTGTCACAATTTCCCCAAAAATTGCTTTGTGCACCAAAGCCATAGCATAGCATTGTTACTAAACTATAGGACAATAAAGTTATATGCTGCTATTGTTCTCTGATGTATTTCATCCTCCAATTCATCATTTCTCTGTTGTCTCTGCACATCACTAATCTCTTTATGCAGCAGCAGAATCTAATCTGAAATATCTCCATATTTAGATGCACAGGCTGCCTGTTAGGACAGAAGAGCTGCTTTCCAAGTTTTACAAAAACATCTTGGTTTCCTGTCTACAAATGCCAAACCTGCAACCAGAAACCTGGGTGTAATATTTGAAAGTAACCATTCATTTGAAAAACAATTTACAAACGTCAACAGAGGCGCATAAAAAACATCTGGTCTTTTCTCTCTCAATCTGATCTTGACAAGGTCACACATGCTTTTCCATCATCTCTGTTTCATTATTGTAATATTCATTGTACTCGGTAGGGATGAGCAAGTATGCCGCTATCTGTATCTGTATCTGTTCAACAAATTAAATTATCTGTAGTCGTACTTGGTATTGGTTGGGCTTAACTTGAACATGGCTGGGACTAACCAGAAGTTGTTATTTAGGCTTTAAATTGGTATGGTTTGATCAGTTCCTATATTATTAGAAACCTATTTACAGAACAGCCTGAGATTACAAAAGTAAGAAAGTACATTTTACAAGGTTTCTATATTTATAGATTATTAGAAAACTGATATTGACACATTTTACTTTGATGATACTTGTACTCCTAAAAAGAATATTATCTATACCAGATACTTTTTTCAACCGAGTAATCGCTCAACCCTAGTACACAGGCGTAAGCCAATGTATTACACCTTCAGCTAGTACCCCATTTTTAACCAATAATAGAAGACAAGATCATATCCCTTTTGTTTTAGCATCAGTGTTTTGGATTTTACCGATTACTTTTAAACAACAGATAAACAGAGCAGAAGGGCACAGTGTGTGATTTGAAATTTCATATTCAGTTGTGTTGGCAACAAAGTGATCTACTTCACAATAAGGAATATGTAAATGGTAATTGGCTTGTACTTGTATAGCTTCTTTTTAGTCTGCTGACCACTCAAAGCACTTCACACTAAATGTCACATTCACCCATTCATACACTGATGGCAGAGGCTGCCTGCTCACCAGAAAGGATCTAATCATTCAGAAACACTCACACACCAACGGCACAGCCTTTGGGAGTTTTATTTCTCTGATATGAGGACTGTTTTTACATTTTCCCACATTATATTCACATTATATAAATTTAAAACATCACCTCCTGAAGTTGGAGAATTAAATTTCAGCTTATGCAGCTCACATTTTGTTCCCCTAACCCCACACATCTGGCACAGTCCGGATGTGATCATTGCCTCGGGTGAGAAAAACACTTTAGCACAGAATCTCAGATTCCAGAAGCATTATATATATATATTTCCATCCTATCTTACATTCTATTCTCTGACTTGGTTAGGGGCACAAGTGCCACCTTAAACACCTCTAATACAAACAATCCTCAAATTTATGCCCATCTGCTTGGCAGCCTGTTTGTGAGTGCAGAGTCAAAATAGGAGAAGGGAATGGTAGGACTTTTCTGAGCACCCTGTCTCCATACACAGTGCCAGTAAGATAAAGTACAAGATACAACGTAGATTTATTTGTCTCAATACAACAGGTTGTAGAATGACTGCTCTGCAGTCTGGTGGTGTGGCAGCAGAAACTTCTATATCTTTTCCCAGAAGGCAGCAGGGTAAACAGGCTGTGGCTGGGTGGGTACTGTCCTTCAGTATCCTTTGGGCTCTGCAGGCACCTCACCTCACCGATATCACTGATGCTCAGGAGATGGGTACCAATGATCTTCTGAGCAGTTTTAATCTCCCGCTGCAAAGCCCTCCGGTCCTGGGCCGTGTACATCCCATGTTAGTGATGTTTCCAGTCAGGATGCTTTCTACTGCTCCTCTAACTTGGCACAAGAATTTAGACTTCTTAAGCTTCCTCAAGAAACACAGTCGTTTCTGAGCTTTCTTCACCAGCGTGGAGATGTGAGATGATGTTTATTCCCAGGAACCCGAAACTTTTCACCTGCTCCACCTCAGCTCCACTGATGTAGACAGGAGTGTGTGTGTTTATCTCCTTCTTCCTGAAATCAACGATCAGCTCCTTGGTTTTGCTGACGTTGAGCAGTAGGTTGTTCTCTGAGCACCACTCTGCAAGATTATGAATTTCCTCCCGATATGAAGTCTCATCTTTGTTTGAAATCCAGCTGATGATGGTGGTGTCATCCACAAACTTCACAACAGAGTTCTCTCCATGTTGGGGGATGCAGTTGTGGGTGTACAGCGTGAACAGGAGGGGGCTGAGCACACAGCCCTGGGGGGCTCCGGTGAAGAGCACTAAAGTGGAGGAGGTGAGTCCGCCAATCCGAACTGACTGGGGTCTGTTTGTGAGGAAGTCCAACATCCAGTTGCAGAGTGTTGTATTTAAACCCAGAGTTCTGAGTTTGCTGATCAGTTTCATGGGGAGATTGTGTTCTCATGTATTCTGATGTAGGTTTTGTTTATCTTAAGGTGTGTGAGGGCTGAGTGGAGGGCAGTGGAGATGGCATCCTCTGTGGACCTGTTGGTTCTGAAAGCAAACTGGCAAAACAGGGAAATTATGTTTTAGTTGTTACTGGTGGTTTTAATCCTTCCATAATCCTATAAGGGTTTTTTATTTTAGTTTATCAGCATTTCCCAAGGATGCATCATCAACAAGCACAGCTTGTGCTTGAGATGAGGCGCCTTGTCATAGTGGATAGTTTAAGGACTGGTATGAATTTAGAAAGAAGAATTAAGAAAGAGAAATTTTATTAGTGTGATGATTTTTAGGCAACAAGCCATTTGCAAATCAAACTGTGCTTGCCTATCTAGGCTTAACATAGCTTAGTTGGAAGAAAAGAGCTTTTGATTGTTGTTTCTTTTCACTAGAATATTGCTTACTGTACATAATAATGTAATATAAGAAAGAGATTGTGGACAGTGTCAGTGGCTGTAATTTATTTAGAAAAGGGAGCATTCTGCATGTTGGGCAGCCTCCTGGTCTTGTTGGCACAAGAGACGTTTAATGCCATGCTTGTATGTCATATGTAAATGATGTAAAACCTCAGCCACTGATCACACACCAGCACCTAGACATACCAGAAAAGCTGAAAAAAACTGAGAAGACCTAGGTGTAATTCACTGAACAATCCTCCAAAATCCATTTTTATTCTCTGGACATTTTGTGTCAGCTTGGTCAGCACACAGAGACAATATCCAACAATTATTTAAATTATTATCAGAGAAATGTTACCAGGGTGTCAGCATGAAAACAATTATAGTCCTCTGTGTAAGAGTCAGTTTTGCCATTCTGTCCATAGCCTGAGCGACTGTAACTGCCCTTTGCTAGCTATTGCTACTCTGCTGTACACTAGTAAGAGAGAGAGAGCGCCAAGAGAGTGGAGATGTCTTCATTGATATAACATGTCCACTGACAAAGTAGACCATTGCTTCTATAAAGACCCATTTTAAAGTATTTGAAAATGACATCCTGCATTCAGTCAAAGAAAAGTGTAAAATGTTAAGTTTGTCTTGTGAGTGGCACTAGAATGATGTTTACGAATTGTAACTGCAGATTCTATGAGGATAGGTGCAGCCCTCTAAGGCTATTGCTATGGGGTTTACCCCTACGCGCGCATATGCAGCACTGAGGAACGCTTTTCTACGCCCACCTGTGGTGTGGCCGTATATATACAACCTTGAGACCTGGCCATTGGCCAGTGAGGTCCAGTGAGGCCCAGAGGGCTGCAGCTATACTCAGAATTAGCAGTTACAATACGTAACTATCATTCGACTTTGTATAGGCTTCGCCCTCTAAGGCAGTCGCTATTGGGTTAGAGGTGAAGCAGGATCAGTCAACGCCTCACTGGGCCTATACAGTACCACCAAGCACAGACCCACCTACCCAGAGCCAACATAATAAGCCACCCAGTCCCTCGCAACCCACGACACTGGTGTCTGCACGCTCGCAATCACCAATGGCACAACACGGGAAGGCAGAGAACCTGAATATTAGTCTGAATATTTTTTGGCGCGTGCCATTTTTATCACAGTTTTACAAATATGCCCCCAGAACCTTCTTAAGTGATTAATTGATTCTCAAATTATTCCTCATTAGCTTTTTTTTGAGTGACTGTTCAAACTGTGAAATCCACAACTCAGTCCAACTAGTAATTTTTCATGTTGGATATGTTTTAAAAGTAGTGTAGTTTTTTAAGCAATAGAGGAGGTTTTCATTCATAAGAAAGTGTTTTCTCCATATGAGTTTGATTTGCTCAAGCCAAAGCCGCTTTTTAGTGTAAACTGTATTTGAAGAAGGCAGCAGTGTGTTCATTTCATGCTGTAATCTATGCAAAAAAGGCAACTTTGTTGCTGCAAGAAAAAAGGATTAATTTATCATCAAGCAAAGTTTCCTTTTGATACTGGCTATTCTACAAGTGAGTGAGTTTATATTCAGAGATGAAAAGCTGCTACTGTGAGTGTGCAAAAAAGCTGCCATGCAGAGAGAACTCAATGGAAATACTTTCAGAAGTTTTACGTTTGTGCATATATGCACTTCATAATTACTAGCATCTAAAATAATTCTACTTCTGCGTATGTGTGTGCTTCCAGTGGTACCAGTAACTGCTGTGTTTCTGGCTATTTAGACTTTGAATTGGATAATCAATCTGTCATTCAATTAGTCAATCAGCAGGCCCTCACGAGGGCAGATGCTGCTGTCAGGTGAAAATGAGCTCAGTCAATCAATGTGCAGCTACCACTGGGTCTGGAATGACAGTAGTGATGTCCCCATCAAAGGCTGCTGCTATCCAAGTCCATAGGTCAATGTGTCATCACAGGCGGAAAATATTTCCATGCGCATTATCTGAAGTGAAAGATTGTGGGATTCTATGGGTCAATCAGTACTAATGTAGTACATTGTCACCCACGTAAAAGTTCTACTTCCATATAACTGTCTACTTGACTACATTACATTGTCCATGTGGTTTGTGTAATATTGATAAAACCATCAGAAAATGAAAACAATCATCACAGCCTGTTTCATCATTGTCTTTCTATGTTACTACTATTCAGTGCTGTCTTTTAGAAATATTTTAGCATTCTGTTAGAGCCATGTTTGTGCCCACCTGGTACAAGTCCAGTATTATCTCTCTGTTAGCTCTGTTTTTGGTCTCCACCAGCTCCTGAGGGAATTATCTGGCTCTTTAGCTGCTAAATGATCCACTGTGTTCACCTGCTCGTCTCTAACTGCATCTGTCTGCTGTTTGCTGCTGAGCAGGTAGTGTACAGTGGCTTTATCAGGGTTTTTTCACTGAAACCAGCTGCCTGCTGAGTTGGTGAGGTGGGTGAGGCTGGCAATCTCTCTGCAGAAAACCACAACAATCAGCTGAAAGAGGCAAAAAAGTTCTGTAGCGCTAAGGGGAACTGAAGAGTTGTTCTCTGTGGTTCTTTACCTTTCACAATCATTTGATCCACTGTTATTATAAATATCTGGATTAGTGAAGCTTAAAATGACAGTGTACAATTTTTTTCAGCTGCAAGCATGGAAGTTTCTGACTTAATGAGTTGACAGTTACCACCTGAATGCTAATGGCCAGTTTGGTGATGCCACTTTGGACTGTCTCATTTGGGCAGAAGGCCTTGAGGCCTCTGAAGGGTCATAGTCCTTGTGATGAGATGGCTCCTACACTGTGACACAGCAGGTGAGGTGTGTGTGCAGCCTTAGTCAGTGATGTTACAGAATGATTCATTGTAGTGTGCTGTATGTTTGAAGATTGTGGTGGTATGTGTTTAAAAGTCACATGGTACATATTTTACATGTATTTCTCTGTGCCTATGTGTGTGGTTTTGTATTCTGGGATGGCAGAGATTAGACACAGACAAGCAGTGAGTGTTAGGGAGAGAGAGTAAATGGTGTAAAGGGGTTTTGGTGATGAATCAATTCCAGAAAGCCATATGGACAAACAGCACCTCTAACTGATCTTTGAATACATACCTTAGTAACAAAACACACAGAGAGGAGTGAAAACACACACACACACACACACACACACACACACGCACGCACACACAGAGCCAGGACCAGGAGGAAGTCTCTGGGGTAAACAGATGTTCAGTGTGATGTGATTTGCCTGTTTTGATTCGTTGCCATCCGCTGCTAGATCCAAAATGGGCCACTATCCTGTTTTTGCTGCTGGGCTCCCACAAGGCCAAGCTACAAACTGTCATGACCAACAAACCACAGCAGCCAGTGAATTCAGAACGTGCCCACAAGAGCACTAAAACTGTGAAGAACCACATTAAGTTTAACAGTTTACATTGTTTGCAGAAAAGCTGCAGCCTAGTGTCACTGAAGAAGTCTGCATACTTTGAATAGAATCTTCTCCAGCGGGGTATTTGCTGCTTCTCTTTGTTTTAGTGTTGTTTTAATTTAATGTTAAGGTCGTACAAAATAAGATAGAAGAAAATACGATTTGATGACATAACTAATAACTCTGAGAAAATGTGATTTTCACTATTTTCTGATATTTTATAGACCAAGCAATTAAATGAGAAAATAATCGGCAGATTAATCAATAATGAAAATAATTGTTAGTTGAAGTTGAATCATTGATCCTACTTTTATATCTTGTCTGTCCTACCTTCCAGACACATTGAGAACTGGACTGGTCTGCAGACCTTGAGGGATGTGGATATGGAGCTCTACACTGGCTTACAGAGACTGTAAGTAGTAACACATTTTGTGTGTGTGTTTCTGGTTGGTCATGCAGTGTTGCAACGTTTCTACAGTATATCACCACTAATATGCCTTGCTGGGAATATTTCCCTCCATTCCGGTTCATTATACTAGTGTAAAATACTATAAACATGTTGAGCATGTACAATGTACAAAATGAAGCAAGAAAAAAATTAGAGGTACAACAATAAATACACCATATATAACCAGGTGATTTCTAGTTCAAAATGAACACAAAGAATATGAAAAATCAAGTGAGCATTTTATTAATAAACATTTCTGTCACAATGTGTCGTGTGCTCAGGCAGAAACAGGTTTGTAGGGCCCAACTGCAGACACTGAAAACTGGCAAGTTATTGTGATTTATTTAACAAATGGCATACACACTTACTTAGAGTGGCAGAAACTAAACTAAAATGGCAGTGAAACAAACAACAGTCCAGGCAGGGGAATTAGGAAAACACACGACATAACGAAGATGCAAGAAAGACTGAACAAAACTGAGCAGGTAAAATACAGGGACAAACGAGTAGGGAGGGCGTGAACAGGTGAAAGACCAAAGCAGCTAATCAGAACAAACAGGAAATAAGCTAGACAGAGAGACATGAAACAGAACACTACAAAATAACACAGGAAGTAAAGCAGGAACCCCTCGAAAATGGTAATGGATCATCTCAAGGCGTTTATCTTATTCAATCAACTTATTCCAAAGCACGCAACAAAAAGCCAGGACGAGTGTAACAGAACACTACAGAGAACACAGCCGCAGGGAACATAGAACAAGAACAGACGCAAGGAGTGACAAACTCTAGGAATGGCACAAGCCAGGATCAACAGGAAAATACAGAACATAAAATCATAACCGGTGGGAACAAGACTGAAACAGGAGAAAACAGATACACAAAACCAAAACCCTAATAAGTTCATACTCTGGTGGTCAATGTCACACTTCCTCTACACGTCCTCATACATAAACATAAAAATAGGTCCATTGTTAGTGAATCCCAAAACGACATGTTGGAAAATATCAGTCCAGCCACAGGCATACTGGACCTTAAGTACGTCATGTAAGCCACATTTGGTTAGGTTTTGGAAAAGATCATGGTTAGGGTTATGAAAAGTACATTCACGTACTATTCATATAAGTAATGAAAAAAATACATACATGTAATTATATAAAGTTATTTAACTTACCGTATTTTTTGGACTATAAAAAACGACAGTGCGCCTTATAATCCGGAGCGCCCTATATATGGACTAGTTGTGCTTAATGACCGCAAAGCGATTTTGTGTGGTACACGGTGTGACCCCAAAATGGCACCTGTCAAGAGACATGCTTACAACGCAGACTTTAAACTCAAGGCTATCACTCACGCAGTAGAACACGGGAATAGAGCAGCAGCGAGAGAATTCAACATTAATGAATCAATGGTACGGAAGTGGAGGAAGCAAGAAGATGACCTGCGCCAAGTAAAGAAGACCGAGCTTTCACGAAGGCCGGAATCATCACTGAACTGCCAGCTAACAGCAACAACACTGACTCGGATAATGACGAGAGGGATCTGGGCATGCTGGACGCCGTGATCGCCCAACTGTTTAACTCGGACACTGAAGATGAAGAATTTGAGGGGTTTGTAGATGAGGAATGAAAAAGCTAACGTTTGATTTGGCGGTATCAGACTGTTGTATTTTACGTGTTATAACTGAAAAATTTTGAGAGTTATTGCGATACGCTAACGTTTGATTTAACGTGTGTGTGTGTGTGTGTGCGTGTGTTGAACACATCCCTGTATCTGCATGAATTGGTGACAGTAAATTGTCCGTACGTGTGAATGGTTGTTCGCCTCTATGTGCTCTGTGATGAACTGGTGACTTGTTCACGGTGTACCTGCACCTGTTTTTTAATAAAGTTTGACTGACTTATCTGACTGTTTTATTTCGCTTAATGTGCCTTATAGTCCGGTGCGCTTTATATATGAAAAAAGTTCGAAAATAGACCATTCATTGACAGAGTGCCTTATAATCCAGTGCACCCTATAGTGCGGAAAATACGGTAAAACAAATCAACTTTGACAACAATCCCTATATAGCTCGTTCTTTAATTATTTCATTTCAAAACTGAATTGTTTTGGTTTTTAAAACAGAAAATACAAAAAACGACTTGGTTTTTTGGTTTTTCCGTTTTAAAACCAAAACGCAAACACTTGGACGATGGCGGTACCTGATTAAATGTAATTAAGATGGGCTTGAACATCAACAGAAGTGCCTTTTTAGTTAGAAAAACAGGAGGCTCAGCTGTTTCACCTGAGGAGTTGGCCCTTCTGTGTTGAGCCATGCGTTTGGGTAGTGGTTGTTTAGTCCCCCCAATATACAGGTCTGTGCATTCCTCACTGCATTGGACCGCATACACTAGATTGCTTTTCTTCAAGAAAAAAAGTCTAGTCAAGACTCTGCAGTCTACTTACATCTGAAGGACAGAGGACACTCGCAAGGATACTCACAAGCCCCCGGCTGAGCTCCGCTACGTTGGAGTTTACTCCGGTGAACGTGAGGGTCACCTCCCTAGGCCTTTGGGTAGTGGGGGGGAAAACTCTTGACTGTTTGTGCATATGCACCAAACAGCAGTTTAGAGTATTCAGCCTTCTTGGAGACACTGAATGGAGTTCTGTATGGGGCTGCAGTAAGGGACTCCATAGTTCTGCTGGGAGACTTCAACGCGCATGTGGGCAATGATGGAGATACCTGGAAAGGCGTGATCGGGAGGAACGGCCCCCCTGATCTGAAACCGAGTGGGTGTTTCTATAACAAACACCATGTTCGAACATAAGGATGCTCATAAGTGTACGTGGTACCAGAGCACCCAAGGCCGAATATTGATGATCGATTTTGTAATTGTTTCATCTGATTTGAGGCCGCATGTTTCGGACACTCGGGTGAAGAGAGAGGCGGAGCTGTCAACTGATCACCATCTGGTGGTGAGTTGGGTCAGGGGGACTCTGGACAGACCCGGTAAGCCTAAATGGGTAGTGCGGGTGAACTGGGAACGTCTGGAGGAGGCCCCTGTCCGTGAGATCTTCAACTCACACCTCTGGCGGAGCTTTTCTGGCGTCCCCGTGGAGGTTGGGGACATTGAACATGAGTGGGCGATGTTCAAAGCTTCTATTGCTAAAGCCGTAGTGGGAAGCTGTGGTCTCAAGGTCTTAGGTGCCTCAGGGGGCGGTAACCCTCAAACACCGTGGTGGACACCGGTGGTCAAGTAAGCGGTCCAACTGAAGAAGGAGGCCTTCCGGGATATGTTGTCTCGGAGGACTCTGGAGGCGGCTGGAAGGTACCGACGGGCCCGAAGGGCTGCAGCCTCTGCTGTGGCAGATGCAAAGCAGTGGGTGTGGAAGAAGTTCGGAGAAGACATGGAGAAGGACTTTCAGTCGGCACCAAAGTGCTTCTGGAGAACTGTCCGCCACCTCAGGAGGGGGAAGCGGGGAACCGTCCAAGCTGTGTACAGTAAGGATGGGACCCTGTTGACCTCAACTGGAGAGGTAATTGGGCGGTGGAAAGAACACTTTGAGGAACTCCTAAATCTGCCTGACTCTCTGGTAGAGGCAGAGCTGGAGGCTGATGGGGGTTGCTCGTCAATTTCCCTGGTGGAAGTCACTGAGGTAGTCAAACAACTCCACAGTGGCAAAGCCCCATGGATTGATGAGATCTGCCCAGAATTGCTAAAAGCTTTGGGTGTGGAGGAGCTGTCTTGGATGACACGTATCTTTAACATTGAAGTCGGGTACAGTGCCCGAGGAGTGGCAGACTGGGGTGGTGGTTCCCCTGTTCAAAAAGGGGGACCAGAGAGTGTGTGCCACAGGGGTATCACACTTCTCAGCCTCCCCGGTAAAGTCTACTCCAAGGTGCTGGAACGGGGGGTTCGGCCGATAGTCAAACCTCAGATCGAAGAGGAACAATGCGGTTTTCGTCCTGGTCGTGGAACAATGGACCAGCTATTTACTCTCACAAGGATCCTGGAGTGGGCTTGGAAGTATGCCCATCCAGTCTACATGTGCTTTGTAGATCTGGCTAGGTGGAGGGATTATATCTCCACACTGGCCTGGGAACGCTTTAGGATCCCCGAGTCAAAGCTGGTTAATGTGGCTCGGGAAAGAGAAATTTTGGGTCCTCTGCTGTAGCTGCTGCCCCCGCGACCCAACCCCGGATAATCGGATGAAGATGGATGGATGGACATGGATTAAACGGAATAGGTTTAGTTCATTTTCGTTCAGCCTCTATACACTGTTTCGACCTGACCAATATTTTCTTAGAAAGAATTTAGAAAGTTGTGCAGTGCTGCGGAGAGCCTCCAGCTGCAGGAACACATGGACTAGGCTGTGCGTAAAATCAGGAGCATTGGACTTCATCCAGCAAGAGGGAACGACCACTGGCAACTCAGCCCACAGTAGGTCTACCGGTTGGGGAGCGGGGCGCTGGAGTGTACAGGGCGAGGGAGAGGAGGTCACGAGAGTGAGCAGGTGCGGAAGGATAGTGATCATTACCTCTGGTTGGATGAAGCCCAACGTAGACCATAGCTAATTAATGTCTGTTATTGTTATCATCAAAACACAGTGACGTTGATGATTGAATAAAATATTGATTTATTGATTAGACACGTTTTTGATATTTATTTTGGATAAGTTAGTATGTTAATCGACTAATAGGCAACTTTGTTTTCTTTAGATTAATCAACTTAAAAATATAAAAATAATCATTATGTCAAGCCCTTGTTTTATTGTACATGTGGGCAAGTGAGTGTTGTTTGAGGACAGACTTAAAAAAAGTCAAAAAATCCAAATCCAAGGCTATGTTTTAATGTTCTACTAGTGGGAAGGAGGTGCTCGTTAATCTATTATTCTACATATGCTTAGCTTTAAACATAGTTACTGACAGTGGTGGAATGTATCTAAGTACATTAACTCAACCACTGTACTTAAGTACAAATTCGAGGTACTTGTACTTTATTTGAGTATTTCCAATTTATGCTACTTTATACTCCTACTCTACATCTCAGAGGCAAATATTTGTCTGACAGCTTTAATTACTAGTTACTTTTTTGATTGCAGTGTTCATACCTTTTCTGCCCAGTGAAAATATGTGGTGATTTAGAATTTGTATTTTTCTGATGAACTGAAGGATGAAGTCAAATAAATGTCACTACTTAACTCTGTTTGAAGGCCAATGAATAAAGATACGTCTTTAGCAAGGATTTGAAAGTGACAGGAGTCGGATATTTCTTATTTCAACAGGTAAAGTGTTCCAAAGATTAGGAGCAGCTACTGAGAAGGCTTGGTCACCTTTAGTTTTTAGACTGGATCTGGGGACATCGAGGAGCATCTGATTGGATGACCTCAGTGCTTAAATAATATCATAATAATAAAATCTTAAAAACAATCCTAAAGCGGACAGGAAGCCAGTGAGACAAAATATATATGTATATTTTTTTTATAGAATATGATGTATTGCTGCAGATTAAACTACCCAACAGGCTATAAAGGAATTAAAACATTATGAAAAACTGATGCAAACTGTGACACTGTAATTTCCCATTCCCATACATTTTGCTGCTAATATTTACTATAGACTTTTACTAAAGTAAGTTTTGAAGGCAGAACTTTTACTTGTAGTGGAGTATTTTCTCGATTTTACTACTTTTAGTTAAGTAAATGATCTGAATAAATCTTCCACTAAAAAGTTATCTGAAATGTTATTGAAGAAGTTACATCTTGCTGTCACACTGTGGGTGTGTCTGCTCTGTTTGGTTAGTTCTTAGTCAGTTTGGTTATGTTTAGTCTATCCTGTATCTGTATCTTTCCTGTATCTGTCAGTCCTGTGTTGTCTAGTTTACACTTTGTGTTCGTGCTTGTTGGTCTGATGATGTCTGTGTGTTTTGTTGGGGGGTCTGTTTGTGTAGTTATGATCTGTTTAGTTTCATTATTCTGATTTTGATTGTTCTGTGATAGTCTGTCTTTGTTGTTCAGTTTATTATTCAGTTTGCCTGTCTGTCCTGTTTTAGTTTTGCCTTATTATGTTTATTGTATTTTTTCTGCATTTAGATTTGCTTGCGTCTATCCCCCCAGTTATTCCTCTGCCTGCTTGTCCACTAAGTACTTTGAGTTCCAGTTAATGTACGTCTTGTGTTTTGCCTGTGTTAGTGTCTCTCTGTTCTCCCCTGCTGTCTCTCTGCCTGCCAGTCTCTCTGTTTTCCCCTGCTGTCTCTCTGCCTGGCTGTCTCTCTGTTTTCCCCTGCTGTCTCTCTGCCTGGCTGTATCTCTGTTTTCCCCTGCTGTCTCTCTGCCTGCCTGTCTCTCTGTTCTCCCCTGCTGTCTCTCTGCCTGCCAGTCTCTCTGTTCCCCCCTGCTGTTTCTCTGCTTGCCTGTCTCTCTGTTCCCCCCTGCTGTTTCTCTGCTTGCCTGTCTCTCTGTTTTCCCCTGCTGTCTCTGCCTGCCTGTCTCTCTGTTCCCCCCTGCTGTTTCTCTGCTTGCCTGTCTCTCTGTTTTCCCCTGCTGTCTCTGCCTGCCTGTCTCTCTGTTCCCCCCTGCTGTTTCTCTGCCTGCCTGTCTCTCTGTTTTCCCCTGCTGTCTCTGCCTGCCTG
>NC_060171.1:34149891-34204723 GCF_021292245.1 Micropterus dolomieu | reverse complement strand
TTTCTCTGCCTGCCTGTCTCTCTGTTTTCCCCTGCTGTCTCTGCCTGCCTGTCTCTCTGTTCCCCCCTGCTGTCTCTCTGTTTTCCCCTGCTGTCTCTGCCTGCCTGTCTCTCTGTTCCCCCCTGCTGTTTCTCTGCCTGCCTGTCTCTCTGTTTTCCCCTGCTGTCTCTGCCTGCCTGTCTCTCTGTTCCCCCCTGCTGTCTCTCTGTTTTCCCCTGCTGTCTCTGCCTGCCTGTCTCTCTGTTCCCCCCTGCTGTTTCTCTGCCTGCCTGTCTCTCTGTTTTCCCCTGCTGTCTCTGCCTGCCTGTCTCTCTGTTCCCCCCTGCTGTCTCTCTGTTTTCCCCTGCTGTCTCTGCCTGCCTGTCTCTCTGTTCCCCCCTGCTGTTTCTCTGCCTGCCTGTCTCTCTGTTTTCCCCTGCTGTCTCTGCCTGCCTGTCTCTCTGTTCCCCCCTGCTGTCTCTCTGTTTTCCCCTGCTGTCTCTGCCTGCCTGTCTCTCTGTTCCCCCCTGCTGTTTCTCTGCCTGCCTGTCTCTCTGTTTTCCCCTGCTGTCTCTGCCTGCCTGTCTCTCTGTTCCCCCCTGCTGTCTCTCTGTTTTCCCCTGCTGTCTCTGCCTGCCTGTCTCTCTGTTCCCCCCTGCTGTTTCTCTGCCTGCCTGTCTCTCTGTTTTCCCCTGCTGTCTCTGCCTGCCTGTCTCTCTGTTCCCCCCTGCTGTCTCTCTGTTTTCCCCTGCTGTCTCTGCCTGCCTGTCTCTCTGTTCCCCCCTGCTGTTTCTCTGCCTGCCTGTCTCTCTGTTTTCCCCTGCTGTCTCTGCCTGCCTGTCTCTCTGTTCCCCCCTGCTGTCTGTCTGTTCCCCCCTGCTGTCTCTCTGTTCTCCCCTGCTGTCTCTCTGCCTGCCTGTCTCTCTGTTTCCCCTTGCTGTCTCTCTGCCTCGTTATCCCTAAACCCGGTCACCTGTGTTGCTCCTGCCCTGCTCGTTAGTCCCTGTGTATAAATGTTTGCTGTTTCTGTTCATTCCCTGTCCGGTCATTGTAGCGTGTATATGCTCTGTCTCACGTCGCATTGTGTTGTCGTGTTTAGCCTGCCTTGCTCGTCGTGTCTCCCTATCTCCCTGCTTTCTGGATTATTTTCCCTTCTTGGATCACCTGGTTTGTTTGAACTGCTATTATTTTGGATTACCTGGACTCAGCCACTCATTGTAAGTGTACTCGCTTTTGGTTTGTTAATAAACCTTTGGAACTGTACCAGTCAGCCTACGTGTCCTGCATTTGGGTCCACTAACCTTTCAACCACACACATCCTGACACTTACATGGTTTTTGAACGTTGTCCATTGGCAGAGGTACAGAGACAGCTAAAAATGCAAATGAACCTGTAGAAGAAGAGTAGAGTAGATCTAAATTGCACTGACACTGTGAGGGGGGCTGTAGCAAATCCCCTACTCTGTAGCTCCAGTCCTCCAGCTGGGCACAGACATTGGCTCCTCTCCAACTTACAAATAGCTGATTAAAAGTGAACTGCAGGTTCCTCTGCAGCTTCATTTCCACTTTCATGATGCAGAGTACACTAACTGACAACAGTTGGCTGATGACTCGTTTTAGTCTAAACTAGTACATTTTACCACAGTGATTTGGTTTTGTCTTACTGCAAAAAAACAGAGCAGATAAGTGATAATGAAACACTGGACTGTAAGTCCAACCTGATCCATTTTCTCACTCTCTCAATTTACCTATCCATCCCTCCATTTGTCTTCACCAGCTCATTTCTATTGAACACAGACCTGCAGGAGATCCACATGCCCTTCAGCTACATCAAGCTGTAATGACATCCAGGCAGTAGATTTGAATTGAATTTGATTTGAGATGGTTAAGATTTAAACTCCAGAGTTGGAGGCAGAGAGGGAATGGGCAACATGCACCTAAGCCATGCAGTAACCATGGCTGAAGTGCCTTTAAGACGCTTAACGCTTAGCTAATGTAACTAAGACTTAACATGTGTAGTCTCCATCCCAGACTAGGATAACCCTGATGATGTCACTATGACATCATCAGAGTTATATTCTCAGAATAAGCTTAACACATAGCTTACTTCGTTTCCACCCCTCCTCTAACTCACTATAATTCAGAATGTAAGTTGTTCATTAGAACTGTTTTTCTCTTCTGTGTGTGTCTGCTATAGCACTATTACGAGGAGCCACCTGCATACGATCCAGGCTCGTGTTTTCTCCAAGAACCCCCAACTACGCTACATGTA
Source organism: Micropterus dolomieu (assembly GCF_021292245.1). Lineage (NCBI taxonomy): Eukaryota > Metazoa > Chordata > Actinopteri > Centrarchiformes > Centrarchidae > Micropterus > Micropterus dolomieu. The sequence continues at coordinate 34,202,473 of NC_060171.1, read as the reverse complement.
AGTACACACACATTAGCATATTAGCATATATGCCTGCAGATATAAATACAAAAATACACAGTCACTAATGTGCATTCTTTGGCACCAACAAAGACCTGCTTACAGTCCCCTCCAAAAGTATTGGAACGGTAAGGCAGATTCCTTTGTTTTTGTTGTTCACTGAAGCCATTTAAGATCAAAAGATGAGTATGAGACAAGAGTTCAGAATTTCAGCTTTCATTTCCTGGTATTGACATCTAGATGAACAACTCAGGACATACCACCATTTGTATTAGACCGCAGCATTCTTAGGTGAGCAAAAGTAATGGAACAAATAATCTTAACCCCTTGACGCCGATTGTCGCGAATTCGCATCACACCTCTTCCTTTCAGACCGCAAGCCAAGATAGCGCATGAATTCCCCCAATGCCTGTTTGTGCATATTCCATATGTACCTAGGAACCTTTTGCAAGCCCTGGTTTCTCGTTTATGCCTATTGTCGCTAATTTGCATCATACCTACACATACCTGAATTGATATCTTTTCTATGTTCTATAGACAAATTAACAATCTTCACTTAATTTAACATCAGCTTGAACAGACGAGAATGGGCAGACTGGTTGGAGATGACAGAAAGGCAACAATAACTCAAATATCCACTCGTTATAACCAAGGTGTGCAGAACACCATCTCAATGAACGCACAACACCTCGAACTTTGAATAACATTGAGATGGTAGGGTCAGACTTTGGCTGCTTCCAGCAGGGTAATGCACCACGTCACAAAGCTCAAATCATCTCAAACTGGTTTCTTGAACATGACAATGAGTTCACTGAACTCCAGTGGCCTCCACAGTCACCAGATCTCAATCCATTAGAGCCCCTTTGGGATGTGGTGGAACGGGAGATTCACATCATGGATGTGCAGCCGACAAATCTGCAGCAACTGCGTGATGCTATCATGTCAATATGGACCAAAGTCTCTGAGGAATGTTTCCAACACCTTGTTCAAAGTATGATGCGAAGAATTAAGGCAGTTCTGACGGCAAAAGGGGGTCCAACCCGGTACTAGCAAGGTATACCTAGTACACTGGCTGGTGAGTCAGCCGGTGAGATTTCAAAACAGTGCTTTGCTAGTCACCCAAAAATAAGGAACCTCACTAGGATGGCATTACAAGCGTAGAGGTACCACTATCAAAGTCTAGATCCACCCCTCTATGCAGGCGCCCTGACCAGCTAGTAGGGGTCACTTTGGCTTTGGAATCAAACCTGGGCAATCCAGAAGCCAACTCTCAGAGAAAGGTGCTGTTCATAGTGTTGAACGTTAAACAGTTGACCAACAATGTCAATCTTTTCCAAGCCTTATCCATGACACAGTCTTTTTCTGAGGTTAAAGCTTTAGTTAACTAAACTCAACCAACCCTTAACCAAAGAGGTGGAAGGCCAGAAAACAGTCATGAGTTATTTTTTTATCCATCATATGGGTCATCAGTCTTGTTGGTAGAACTACATTATAGAACTATTTACAGGGCTGCCATGCCATGTTGCTGGACATGTTGGATGTGAAATTCCATACAATACCCACAGTAATGCCCCATGATGTCATATGGAAATGTGATGACATGATCCACAGTTCAAGTTATTTGTAATTATAAGAAAAGCTTGCTTTGCAGATTACACCATGCTTTCTGCCTTTCTTTCAGTTTAGCCAGACCAAGATTTAGGCAAACCATTCTGCTGCTCTGGGCCCCACAGCCACCGCTATGTTGGTGGTAAAAAATGATTTCTTACAGGTTATTGGTTTGGTTGGATCCAGGGCTGGCCCAGTTGTTTCAGAAGGTTACTGGTATTCCCTCAGTGCAAAAAGTAAAATTTAGAGTTGTAACCCTGTCCGAGAATAGCATGCTGAAGACCTGAAGATCTAGGGCATAAGAGGAAATTTTCATGATCTTCATTGGGCAATTGGCAGATCAAAGTAATTATCAATAGCTGACAGGAAAAGAAGATGGACCCTTAAAAAGATTATAGACTACAACAAATGTAGGGTTTTGAACAGGTAAAGTAAGAAAGTATACACAACTCCAAAATGTCACATTTTCATTATTATACATTATATTATTATTAAAAAGATAAATAGAAGATTTGTTTTTAGTTTGACCACCATGTGTTTTTGAGTTATTGTTAAAACTGAGAGGTGAGGTCACTTTGGAGGTCATATTTTCAGTAGTGGCGTTGTATTGAACCTGCAGTCCAAGAATATTGCATGTAAATGGCGGTCAACAAAACATAAAAACATCTTTCAGTATAGGCAGTCATCAACAATACCACTGCTTTGTTCAGATTCAAAAGTGACCAAGTTTGAACCTCTCTTCTCACCTAGGGCCAAAGATAAGCCCCATTAAAACAGGATACATTGGAGAACATATCTTGGATTGTTTTAGATTGTATGGGTGTACTTAATGAACTGGTCTGTATGTATCAGCTGCAAAATATATAAACACGGTATTCAAGGTATCAGCTGTACAGGAGAAGTTGACATCCATGTGACAAATTAAATGACACTGACACTTAAAAACTCAATTCCAGCATTTCAGAAAGTCCACAGCAAAAGTTAATTTACACTTAAATAACAACTTAAATCCCCTTTTAAATATTCAGAACATTCATTCAAACCTAGACACATATTCCTACCCAGAGTAAGACTGTTTAGGGTTTAATCTTCCATGCATACTGTACAGTGCACTTCACTGTACAGTGTATCTTTCAAATGTTCATTGAAAGACCAAATCAGCAGGTAACATGTTGAGGAAAAATACACACAGTTCCACAACATGCGGCTTTACCACATCCATAGTGTCTGTATAATGTCTGCGTTGTTCCTCTGGCAATAAAATATTTTTAATTCAGCCTCGCCCTGCAATGGACTGGCGGCCTCTCCAAGGTGTACCCCGCCTTTCGCCCAATGTAAGCTGGGATTGGCTCCAGCCCCCCGCAACCCTGTACGCAAGATAAGCAGTTGATGATGGATGGATGGATGGATAATTCGGCCTCAGTGTTTTATTCATGAACATTTCATAAATGTACATCTCCACAGCCTTAATGGGCAAAAGACACAGAAGCTGTACATCGGCACCATCAGTAACCTAATTTTTAAAATACTGTGAAACAGAGAAAGTGCCTTGTTATCATGTTCTAGCATATTTATACCTTTTGCATCCCCAGTCTAGACTTGGATCAGAATCAATGGAAATGATTGCAAATGTGACAACAAACTAGGGCTGACCCCAAATAGTCAAAAATTCGATGCTTCGATGGGCGGAGCCTGATTCGACTGGGGGTGCTCAACGTCTGATTTTACATAGAACTATCAGTTTTCACCCAATAAGTAAATATACAGCCTATTACAATATACATTTCAACATTTAATGCTGTAAATAAACATGTAAAAAGAAAAAAAAAACTTAAATAAATCCAAAATTGTCAGTGCGCATGTGTAGACATAGCCTATGTGTGTAGTGGCAGGAGAAACACTTGCTGAAGAGACCCAGCACTGGTGTTGTGCCGAGTTGTCCGCACCTTGTGGGACTTTCGGATAATTTATCACTGTTGATGAACCACGCAAATATTTTAGAAAGATATTATATTGTTTTTTAAACAGCCGCTACTTGTAATAGACCCGCGAGTAACCGCGACCTGCATGCAGTTGTCGGCAGCATGGCAAAAACTCTGCACAAGACCGGTGAGAGAGAGAGAGAGAGAGAAAATGGGCATCAATAAACCTCAGTTTAGCTTCGGCTCGCAATCACTGTGCACAAAAACACGCATGATTCGACTATCAGTCGACTATAGGCAGGACTTGAGGATCCTGATTCGACTGTGTAAATCCTTAGTCGGGGACAAGCCTACAACAAACAAACGTTATAATTAAACATTTCTGTCAGCTTGATGAACTACTAGAGGAAAATCTACACCCGTTCGTATGGACAAACTGCTATGTGGTAGAAATATCATAGTGCAAGCAAGAACAGCAATGGTTTGTCACTTCATTAGTGTTGCTGTCATACAAGGCTGTGTCTCTGCTGCAAAGATGGGCTGTATCCGAAAATCACACCCAGCCGTGTCCAAACTTTTGACTGGTACTTAAAAAATTGACGCTGATGAGACCAGTGTAAGCCCGTTTCTATGACAACACTGGAAATGTACGGGATGTTTATGATGATAAAGCAGTTTCTTTATGAAATTATAATACATCTTTTTCTACTGTAATTGTGGCTAATGGTTTGACTTTGTGTGAGCTGTTATTATGTTGCCCTTTATTTAGGATGATGAAGAAGTTTTTTATTACAATAAAACATGACTATTACCTGGACGGTAAGAGGCAGAAAACATTTATCCTCCTGTCGGATATTCTACAGCTCGTCTACTATGCGAACATGATATTGGATTGCTGTTTATAGTTTATCTATGTTAGATGTATCGGTCCCTAATAAAAATAAACCATAAATAAATGCTAGTTACCTTATTAAGCACTGTCAGAGGTACACACACACACACACACACACACACTGTGGTCTCTGCTGGACACCCTCCGGTTCCCATGCCAAGTCACCACAGACTGAGCTACGTGCCAAACCAAAGCTTGAAAAAGACTTGAAAAACATGTATGTTTTCTTTGAAAGACTGAGATTTTAAGCTGTACTAAAGGATCCAACATGACTAAATGTACTTTGTAAGTACTGCACCCTCGTCAGTATGAATGTACAAAACGATGAGCAAACAACTGATAATAGCAATAGACAAAAAAACAATTGCTCTTCTGCATCTTGACGTCTTGTATCTTCTGGCATAGCAACTATCTCCAAGGATTAAACAGTGGCCAATCCGGTCTTCAGTCGGCTCTACATGGGGGCAGCCATCTTAGTGCTGCTGAGACTTCCTGAACAGCAGGAAGTGGGCAGATGGTGTTTGTTTCTCCTTGTGTATGGGTATATTTGTATGTGTGTTTGTGTGTTGCAAAGAAACTTGGACGTTCTAAATCCTCAACACTCCTCTTCAAACAGGCCCTGCATATTCAATTTAACTGAAGTAATGTTAATCATAGGGGGGAAATCTTAATCACGACTTCGTTAAAAATGGATTCGGTTTGTGCATTTGTGGTTATTTTTGTAGTTTTTGTTGTGAAATTATAAGGACTAATAATCACATGCTGTTGAATGAAAAATGAATGGAACACTAAGAACATTGAATGGAAGTTTGGGAATATGTATGGAATATGGAAACTGAATATGCTAAATAGAAAAACCTTGTGTGTGTGTGTGTGTGTGTTAATGAGCTATCCTCTCTGGATTAGCCTCTAGTGACAAACATTATATATAACAGAATATAACAACATGAATGTACTTAATTTAACATGCTGATTTAAAACTTGTGACAGAAAGATCCCTCACTTCATAAAAAACACTGCGAGTCATTAGATTGCTGACATCTAAGTGACTCACTGTAGCGACCTTTGACCTGTCCTGGTGGACTAACATTACATGTCTCAAAAAAAAAATAGAATGCCAGTGTGTTGTCATCACTTGGTATGAGTAAATATGTTGTATTCCATATTCTCAGAATGCAAAACTACTGAATGTCTGCTCGTGCCAAAATGTTCATTTCTATTAGTCTTGTGCTTTCTGACCTGCTCTCCTTCATCGTGCTGTCAGAGATGTAGTAACAATCTCTTTTGTCCATGCGATGTTTCAAAACCGTCTTCCTGACAAGAGCTGAAATGTCTAAGTTTTTTGCAATAATCAATATGATATATTAACAATAACATACTACGTGTATGGAAAAGGAGTTGTTTGTATTAAACAAAATCACAGAAAAAGCCCTAGTTCCATCAGTTCCACCAAGCGACTTTCAGCTTATTGTTTTGGCTTTCCAGCCCACAAGTTAAATTTTGGTTCATTCTCACTGCTCTCAGCATCGTTTTCACAGCATGGTGCAGTGTTTTGACAAGAGGGTAGACTAAATATTAGACTCACGACAGCTCAATGGCAGCACAACCTACAGCCTCCAAAATGACCGTACAGCTGAATCAACAAATCTCTGAAACAGATTAACAGTGCTTTTGATTAACACCAGCTGATAATTATTTATTAATGGGCTGCTGTTTTATACTGCATTGTTTTCAGCAAGCTGTACAACTAAAAAGTTTCTCAAAGTTACAACTGTTTACAGAGAGAGAGCTCTGTTAAAACCCCAAACACAATTAGTTTGATGGTGTGGACAACACATGACAGGTGTTCATGTGACAGTCAAGTGGAACAACCATAGACTGCACTGCGTCACATCCAAACCAACACAGACAGAATGACTGACAGTTTTAATTACCGTGGCAACACCTGTCATTTCACAGTGCAGTCAGTTGTCCTGAAAATAGCCTATGCATATCAAAAGTGTGTGTGTGGTATTGTCCTCAGTGAAGAGTTTCATCTGTGACAGTCATTGTAGATAATTAGCATAGACAGTCCTGTAAGTTGTGCAGTTACAAGAGTAAGTGGAGAGATAAAAATAAATGAGAGCTGTCATTATGAAAAGTCATGGTGGTAGTAATGATGGAGAAGGTGGTGGTGATCATGGTGGTAGTACTGATATCTGTCCATATTTTAGTCACATAGTAGGTCAGGGTCATTATGTAAATAAGGTACTTCAAATTCTATCGCAACAGTACCAAACTCCCAGTAGGATTGAGAGGACACAAAATTAGTCAGTTACAATGGACTTTAAATAGAACAGAGCTAAAAGACTGTAGCAAAAGAGATATTAGGCTAAAATAAAGACTTCAGTGTCCAAATAGAGATGACAGAAGTGATGTCATGTTCCCAGTTTGATTGATTAAACTGAGCGTCATGTCTTATTACACTTTTGAGAAATGCAATATGGGAGTACATACAAATAAAGAAAAAAGTTCAAACATTGTGCCATGTGGTACACCCCACATAATTCATGTGACATAGGAAATGTCACCATTTCAGGATCATCTAGCTGCTTCAGCCAAAATCCTGAATTTATTAATCACAAGATTGCAATAAATAACATTAATAAATAGATATTAGAGCCTGACCAATATGGGTTTTTGGGGGCCAATGCCAATATCAAAGTGAAAAACATTTATAAAATTCAGTCCAGCTCACTAAACGTTTATGTTGTCATCCAATAAATTAAGCTATGCTGCCTTGGCTGAGCCTCTCTGGCGAAAAATACACAAATAGATATTGGCAGGCGAGCTAACACCAACATCTGCTAAATGCAGTCAATGTAAAGTTGTCACGCAAAGAGCATGGATTAGTTTGACGTTAACATTGCAGTGGGAGTTTACTTGAGTTTCCAGAATGTTGTGTGAAGCTGTCTCCAGTGTGTCGGTCTCTGTGTTGGAATCTGCTTGCTCATGAGTTTGAGCACGCGCTTGGGAAGGCAGTGGAACTGAAACCTTACCGCTAGTGGCCACTGAAAATTAGATATAGCCCCTTTACAGAAGCTCATTAGCTAGTAGTTAGCTAAGTCGTAACTACTGAAGGCTATAGGTAATCATGGCTCAATAGAGCTGTGACTGCTGTCGGCCTGGCTACAGTGTTGAAAAGAAACCTGGGGGTTGTCCTTATTCCCATCTATTAATGGCAAGTAATTCACTGCTGTGGAATTACGGAGGACCTTCGTATATGTGGAAGACTATCTTGCCAAATTAAATGAAATTCTTCCAGATTGATTTCCTTTCAAGTTTCAACGATGTTTGCTTTAATTTGCGAGTTTGGGGGTTATACCATGGAGCTAACCGTATTTGTTTCATTCTCCTCTTTTTTTAGCGGGGTAACAGAATCTAGTGTCATTCGCAGCGAGCCTGCAACACTATCAACAAGATGACAAATTTGGGAGGGACTGAATTAGCATAGGAGTATTGTCCCCATACCCCTTTTAATGTGCTTCCAGAAGTGATAATGTGGATGACAAATCAGTTGATAAGAATGGGAAAAATCAAGAAAACTTCTTGCCTACATCACAAAAGAGATTGGAGACTGCCTACTTTTGTTGGTTGTGATCTTATTTTGTGCTAACTGAAGTTATCTTCAGAGTAATTTACAACAAGACAGGCTGTCATGCAGATCTCTGGTTACTACACAAGTTTTTGTAGCAAATTGGCAATGGCAGATGGCAGAAATCTGTTCCAGCATGGCAAAGGAAGGAGGACAGGAAGCAGTATTAACAATGCCTCTGTATTATTTGTGTGAGATACAGGAAAATGCTTCCAAAAAAGGCCCAGAGAGCAACAACATGAAGTCAGTTGGGAGCTGTAATATGTAACACACATGTAGGCAGTGCAGTGTGTGCTCAGTGGCCAGTGCTTCTCAGGCATCATTGAAGGGTAAATAGAAAAAAAACAGAGATAGAAATGGAAATAGAAATGAAATGTGTCTTTCTTGCTCTCTCTTCTCTTCCACCCTATCCTGAGAGGAATACTGATGAGGGCAATAATCTCAGCAGCTATGAATAATAAACATTGTTACATCACCAGCAGAGAGGAGAGGAGGGACACAGATGGAGCTGGAATCAAAAGAGAATGTGTGACCACAGCAGAGAGACACGGAGAGACAGGTTCACTGATGGCGGGTCACTACCAACACTACTGCTACTATCACTGCTACAACAGCTTAATAGCTTTCTTCAAACAAACTTCATTTTCATCTAGACCTCCTCCCACTGTATTCACAATCTCCTTTCTCAAAAAGGATGCAATATAAGCCAATGAGCCAATGAAACAATCACAGCTGAATGTTTGTCAATAGCTTTCTCATTTATTTTATTATAGATACTTTCCTCCCATTCTATACACAACCTCCAGCTTTTAAAGAAAAGCATGCAATTTTGATGCTGATTCTGATGAAACAGACTTTTTCTTCAACAACCACTGGCCACACACGTGTTTTCAAAAAACACCATATTTTTGTCATACTGAACATTGCTGCAGCTCCTCTTTTCATTCTGTGTATTGAACGCTTTGTTTTAGCTATGGAGTGATACATCTTGTCTCTAAATGATCTTTGTTGGGAGTTGCACATGCAGTTCCTAGTTAAGCACTACTAGCCAATCAGAAGCAGAGAAAGGCGGGTCAGTGAGAAGCCGGTAAACACGGGTTCGTTTCAGCAGTAGGCTACATGTTGCCGACCAGCTTGGCAACATGGACTGGAGCAAGAGTTTCAGAGTGGTGAGTTAATAATCTGTAACAAAAGTATCTTTCATCCATGAAGTTTTAACTGAGCTCTGTCTCTACATCACAGGAACAACTTTATGTCCACTGACTGCCTGGAGGGTAGCTAGTGTTTGGAAGGGAGAGGAGAGCTGTGTGCTGCAGCTCACTGTTTTTTCACCGGTGTTTTTGAGGGCGTGTTGGAGTAGCCGCTTGGCGAGCATTATGACACGTATTTTGCTTTCATCCCTGTGATGTCACAGGGATGAAAGGGAAAAGGCTGGACTACAAACGAGCTGTAAGAGCAGAGTTTTCTGTGGGAGATGGGAACTCCCTTTGGGCTGGACTTTAGGGGTTAAAATCGATACAGCATAGTATCGTAATATTTGCCATGGCAATACTGTATCGATAAACGGACGCCAAGTATCGACATTTTATTATTATTATTATTATTATTATTATTATTATTATTTATAATTGCAGATGGGACTTAGTACTAGAATAATAAAGTCTATTTCTTTTTTAGTCCACTAGAAAACTTAACAGGACCATATAGAGGACTGAAAAAGTGATATGTACAAACAGAGAAATGTATCTTTTTAGATAAACAGATGTTGACAAAGTTTGACTTTAGCTAATTGGAAGTTGGAAAAAGGTAATAAACTGCAATATATCTCATTATATTTAAAATCGAATCGCAACATAAATCTCGTGATAATATCGTATCGTGGGGCCTCTGGTGATTCCCACCCCTACTGGACTTTGGGCTTTTTCACTTAGCAAACCTATTAAATACACAAAAAAGGTATGATGAAAGATGAAAATCATAATATGACCTCTTTAATTTTTTTTTTATAAGGACAACACACATTAATCAACATTGCTGTAAATCTGCCAGTGTTGGCAGCTGGCTAATTTTCAACTGCAGTCCTTTGGCAAGATGTTTTGAAACCTTTAAAATGATGTGGCGTGGTGGGTGTCAGAGATGAACTGACGTTGAGGAAGAAGTGACTGTGCACCACTGAGTGAAGTGGGCAATGGACTGAATAGGATGTTCCTGTCTGTGAGGATGCTCACAGATTCTGTTCTCTCTAGTCGTTCTTGTTTTCTTGCTATAGCTTTACCTTTTCAAGCCTCCATATTGAACCTTTTTGAGTTTGGCGTATTGGCCTTCGCCATCTTAGTTTTTTGGGACCAGAAGTGACCTTATTCTGTCTTTCAGTACACTTCCGCATTGGCTTCACTTTCCAAGAGGTTGTTGCTTGTTCTAGTGATAGTCCTGGATTTGAGAGGCAGACAGAGTCACAAAGTTTTGAGACATTCTTGGTTTTGCTCTTTTTGTACGATTTGGTCACAATAAGAAAGACCAGGATCAGCATTGTACAAAGGAATCTATGGGTTTTTCTGGTGGCTGGTGATAAGCATACTTGTTCTAAATGGTCCCCATTACAAACCACAATGTTTGAGAGCAATGGCAGTTTGTATTACACTAGCTACTTCCACATCTGCTACGACTTCTGCTATTATTGCTGCTGGAGTAACAATTTCTAATGACAATTAAAACAATTCAATATGGAGCTCATTATATAATTATAAATTCACCTTATACTATCATTACTGCTATTCCCATTGAGCGGTGTGTCTACAAAAACATAAAACAGTAAATCTGGGGCATGTACAAAGGTAATGAAAAAATCATATTAAATGGGAAATAAGATGGAAAGAGAAGATGAAAGAAAAAGGCTCTCTCTCTCTGAGGTCTCCTGAGGGCTTCAGTCAGAGGTGCATGGAGGATTTGGTGGGATTACATGAGGAACATACACATTCAACTCTTGTTTCCTCCTCTGCTATACTCAGCTTCTCATGTGTTTTCTAGTCTGACCCTCTCCCTGACCCACTCCTCCTCCTCTTATCGGTGTTCTCTCAATTCTACTTTTCTTCTTCATTTTGTCCTCACTGCTCATTTTTTATTTGGTTTTGCTCATTTCTGTTTCCTCTCATTTCTTCCTCTCCTCATCATGCTCTTGTTTCTCTTGTTTGTTGATGTTTCCTTTTCTTTATTCCTTCTCTTTCGCTTATTTACTTATATTTGTTTGTTTACTTACTGTTTCATGTTTTTTTTTAAAGCTGGAGTGTAGGACTTTTACATATACAGTAAATGAACGTTGTAGTATACCAGAGTTTTTCTGTGCCGAAGTTCTGATGCTGGCACACCAGTAATAGTGCATTTTACACCACCAGACTGAGGGGGGGCACCCCAGAGATGTAGAGAGTTCCACGAAATGCCATTGCTGTGAAAAAGGTCAATTATTTTTATTTTGTTTACTATGATTGGATAGTTTGTGTTAATATGCTTTGGCAGCGTTGTATTGTATGCAGTCATGCCAATAAAGCCACTTTGAATTGAAATTGAATGGAGATAACAGTTCTCTCTACATAGCTCTGGAGCAACCATAGTGTTGGAAAAGCTACAACAGGAAGGTGTATGGCTTGGCGTTCAGAGGAAGGATTACAGAAAGAGACGGATGGTGAGAACAAAAACGGTAAATCACAGTTTTTCCTTGGAGAGCGGTGAGAGAAGAGAAGGACTGAGGGCAGACATGATGTGGCATTACTGCTTTTAGACAGGTTGGACAGTGCCTTCTTTTCAGCAGGATAATGCTCCCTGATACAAAGCAACAATGGTTCAGGAATCGTTTGAGGAACCCAACAACGAGTTCAAGCTGTTGACTTGGCCTCTAAATTCCCCGCATCTCAATCTGGATGCCCCACCTCGCAATTTACAGAGCTTAAAGGATCTGCTGCTAACGTCTTGGTGCCAGAGACCACAGCAGTGGAGTCCAAAAGGACCTACATAATATTAGTCATGTGGTCATAATGTTATAGCTGATTGGTGTATGTCTCAGTCTTATCCATATCCACACTCTCACACTACATAATCTAGCCCATGATCGATGGAAATCAAGGCAAGCCCAGTGGCCTGGTACTACTCCAGTCTAGAAGGGTTTGATGTTCAGCAAGTTATTTTGTAAATGCGAGAAACACTGGAGGAAGAACTTGTTAGTTTAGATATCTGTTTTATTTAGCTAAACTGTTAACTGGAGTTAACCATATTTAGCTAATGTAGCAGTTTAGCTAACTAAACTAATAGTCTAGCTGACTAATAGTTTGGCTAGCTAGCAAATGATTGATCATCATCAAACACACTTCATTACACTGCTCTCTCATCCATATGGTTCATTCAGTGGTTTCATTGATCAGGTATCAGATAAACATTACAACAGTTGAAATAGCTAAAGCTGCTGTTGGTTTAATGTGACAGTGAGAAAAATGGCTAGTTTCAGATGCCATTGTGACTAGGGACAAACCCTGTAAGTGGTTACTTCCACAGACCACACTGATGTAGATACACTTGAAATTGGTAAACATTACATATGTGCTTTACACTGGGATTTCTGATATCTGAAAGCAATCAGATCTTTCCAAGACACAATGTGTAAAGTGGATAATAATATCTAATAATATCATGAACAAATAGCTATATTTGCTCACAAGTGGACAAGTACTGTGATCTTATTGACCTTGAAAATGGATTTGTGTGTGAAAATACCTAAGTATTTTGGGCAACTTTATAAAACTGCAAATGAAGAAAGTCACCGATAGATACAGAGATACAGGGAAAGAGACTGGTGTGTGTGTCTTAAGGGAAATACAAGGTGAGCAGATTATAGCAGTTTCTGAGTAGACACTAAAATGAGTGGAGAATGGTCAGATAACATAAATTACTAGAAAAAAAGGTAATGTATTCTTTCAAATAAGATATACAAATATACCCCCCGCCAAGTCCCCGCCACAGTTACACTGTCATTCTCTGGGAAACACAGAGTTATGTCATGCTACGTACTAAATGCTGCAGTTTATTTTCAGGTGGATTGTAATTGTACAGAAAAGTCTGTCCAGCAGCCTGACCTGACCATGTGTTTGAATGGTAGGAGGTCCTGTAACAAGCTGCAGTTTGGGAGAAAATGGAAAAGTTATTTAATAGTCACTGTTATTATTACCAGTTGAATAGACCCCAGAGAGAATAGACAATTCTTATGCTGGTGCTAATGGGGATCCTAAAAGTGAATGAAGGAAAGCTATAAAGAGCCGGAAAGTCCCCACAAGGAGGTGGAGGGTGGACGGATGGTCATGTGATGTACTTAAGGAACATTCCAACGGTCATATGTCATTTTGGGAGTCATTAGCCTCAACCTATTTTGTTGTTTTCTTTATGAGGATGTGTTGGTTTCTTTCCATGGGCACAGTAATGTCACAGCAGCAACCGTGGGAAATTTATGCAGCAAAACTAAAAACTGTAGTTATAAACTTGACAGGACAAAGAGGACACAGAATTTAACTTTTAGCTTCTAAAAGTTTTTAGACGCACTAATGGAGCTCAGGATTGATCAGGAGGAGGGCTGCTTTACTCCAGACACTTTCTCTGTACGAACCTGGACTATGTGTGAGACCTTTTGGATGTGGAGAAGAACACAAAATATTAATTACCGTTAGATTCTGACTAATCCTGTCGGCGTGTCGGGAGATTTAAATATGAAATTATGCTGCTGTACCTCATGCGTAAATATGCACAGCGTCTCTCTTATTGGGGAGACACTTCACCCTATTTTACCCACCCTGAAATTCACAAAATGTATCGTCCAAAACTCTGCCCACAAACAGCGTTGCTCTCAGTTATTGCAGGCACAAGGTTTTCACTTGCTTCATGTGTTTCCCCAGTGTGGACACTGAGAGTGGAACAATTTTTCAAGTTGAAATGAGGGTAGTGACAGTATGACCAGCTGCGCCCACATGGCCTTCATTTAAGTTGATCGTGTTATCAAGGGTTTTTATTCCAATGATTTTATTTATATATACATACATACATACCATTACAGAGTTCCAGACCTCGGTGACCTCACGAGACCATGCTTGTAACCACTCTGTGTTGAAGGAAAGTGTGTAAGTGCGTGCCCACACACAGTCATGTCATGTGTGCATTTCTACTGTGCAGCACCCCTAAACAAAAATGTCTTCCTGCACGCCTGTAGAAAGGTGTCAGAACACACAGTGGACCTGCGCAGACCAGTCAGGGTGCCCATGCTGACCGCTGTCCACTGCCGAGAGCTGGATAATGAAGCAATTGAAGAAGATTAAAAAAAAACTGCTAAAATGTTTGTGTAGGTTGTCATTTATAGTTCTTCGGAAGATCGGAATCGGCAGGTCAGACTTTAAAAAAAAATCGGAAATCAGCTGATCTCAACAAAACAAAAAACAACCTCCCCTAAAGATAAAAAACAAAAAACTACTCTATATTTATCCTCACCTGGCTTTTTCAGTTTACTGTATGTTTTCATTCAGAACTTCCACGTCAACTGACCATTCCATCTCACTATCAATATTTCTTACTCACAAATTAGACTTTTGTCACTGTTTTCAGTGCTTGAGGTTCAATTGAATCTTCAGCCTTTTCTGCACTTTCACTGAAACTGATGCTTCAACTTCCCATAGACTTAAACTGACACTTTAGCTTCATTCAGTGCATCTACTTACAGGTTAAATGTGTAAGATTTGTGAAAGAGCTAAGGATAGCTACGGTGGCTGACACAGGACAAAAGGTGTCGTCTTCTGAGACAGCAGAGAGTAGCCAGTCAAAAAATGAGGTTTATTTAGGTAGATATATTAAGAAATTATATTTACTTAATTATTTAGTAAAACCATATATTATTGGCCACTGACAAATAACAGTGAAAATGAGTGTGTAACATTGTCACTGTTTCTGCACCACAGTCCATTGTAAACCAGATAATAGAAAAAGTTTTTACAAACATTGACAAGGGAAACACGTTAATTCTGTCTGATTATGGGCCCTCACCAAAACTGCCTGCCAGCAATAATATCCGGTCTGCGACCAGATTATGGTGATTTGATAGCAGCAAAAAATATAAATAAATAAATGCTTTGATAGCGGTGCTAAAATAGATACCAGTCATGACAGCAACAGCTACTCACATAATCACTTCCTTATAAGCAATGTCTTATTTTGAGTTGAATTGAGAGCTTTTACTCTGAAAAATTCTGAACGACATTAAAAAGAGTCTGCAGCCAGCTTGATGCACCTCTGAAAGAGCCGCCAGAGAACATGATTCCCCTAAATGTCCTCTGGAAATGCAAAAGTGTAGGTTGATGGATGGGGATGAAACACAGGAACAGAAACACTGCAGCACACATTTTATTATGAGCATGTGAATAGCTTCATAATCAGTTTGTTGAAGAGGGAAAAAGAAATTCTTCCAACATGCAACTGAACACACAACCTTCTAGGTCAGAGTCCTGCACTTTACCAACTGAGCTAACCAAACATTGTAACAATTTGTCCAAAAATTACGCCTTATGTTCTCACTTACCATCTAATTGATAAAAAAATTGCTCAGAATTTTGCATAATTTGCAGACTCCTGCTATATATCATTTCTTTTTCTTTTTCGAGCGTACGTATTTAACGTAGTGATGAGCATCTACACTGCCAGAATTCTTCAAGAAGAAAAAAAAGAAGAACGCAGAGACGAAACGTGCTCTGTTGCACTGTTTGTCCATTATGGGCTACTGTAGAAACATGGCGGCGCACTATGGCGACGTCCATGTAAGAGGACCTGTGGTGTATGTAGATAGAAATGGCTCATTCTAAGGTAATAAAAACATAATGGTTGTATTTACATTATGCAAGGTCTTTATACACCACTTTAAAAATAGTTATGGCAATAGATAATTTTACACTCTGAACCTTTAAATAGACATTTCAAGTTAATTTAGTGCTTACACTTATAGTGCTTTCAGACCAAAAGCGAAGCGAGCGTTCGGGGCGGTGAGTTTACATACAAAGTCAATGCAAAGACGTGTAGAGCTGCGATATCCTGTTGGGCGGCGCGAAGGGGCCGGCGATGCGAAGGCAACGCGAAGGAATTTGTGTGAGTTGAATATTTTCAACTCAAGCGAAGAAGTCACATGACGCTGAGTCGCGATAGCCTATCAGTGTTGAGATTGTCCGTACGTCACCGACGGCTTTAGAGCGTTGTGTGGAGAGGGCCGGGCAGAGCGGGGGACTGACTTTAATTTATTTGTGCTGCACCACTGGGACACCACAACTGTCAGCTGAGAGGAATAAAATGAATAATGATATACTGAAATAAATGTGTAATCCGTCAAGCTGTATCATATCCGTCATATGGTTATAATATGTGGACCAGTGTGGAACACAGCTGACTGCTAATCAATATGATATTGGTAAAACTGGTACAGCCAGCGAGCACCATAAAATACTGTCGTGGAACTGCATGCACTGTTCAACAATGGCTCCACAGTGTGTGTGTGTGTATGAGAGTGTGAGTGATGGCCTTTTGAGCAGCTCTCATTAGGTTACAATGAAAGTCATCTCTTTGGCCTTGCTCTAATAGCCTGACTGTCACCATGGTAACTCTGAGACAGGCTGACAAGTGAGTGTGTGTGAGAAAGATAGAGAGATAAATTAAGTGAAGCATGCTTTCTCTGTCTTATATGTAAGTCAGAAAACCCGTACTGTATATACTGACGGATCACGATCATTTTAGTTTTGATTGTTCTCTATTTGATGAGTGTCTGCTCTGTGAACAACTGTGGTCATTAAACGAATGCCAATAGTTATTTATTATCAGATTGTTCATCTCTTCTGTCGATTGACTAGTTGATCGATCTGTTAAACTCAATTCTCCACTGCCTGCTGCTGTTTGATTATCAGCTGTCATATTCAACTTCATTCTTGCCACCTCATATACCACCTGCACATTTAATCGTGTTTCCCCACCCTTGGGGCAAGCCAGGGGCATTTCCAGGCTCTTAGCCCAGCCCAGAAATCTTTCATGTTTTCACCTGTTTTCAAGAAGAAGAAGAAGAAGTTTTATTTATATAGCGCCTTTCCAGAGCTCAAGGTCGCTTTACATGGTACATTTACACACTAACACACAACTTACAATCACATAGGATACATATAATCACATTTAAACGAAATACATGTTAAATAGATATGTTTTTAACTTGAATGTAGCCACAGATTAAATACTTCGAAGTGAAAGGGGCAGTAAATTCCATAATTTTGGAGCATTAACACTAAATGACCTTCCACCTACTGTAGACAATCGGAAACGAGGGATGGACAATAAACCAAGTTCATTTGATCTGAGAGACCGTGCAGGGCGGTAGGTGAAAAGTAGATCAGACAAATATGGGGGTGCAAGACCATTTAATGCCTTAAATGTTATAAAAAGCAATACCTTAAAGTGGATACGTGATGCCACGGGTAGCCAGTGAAGGTCATGAAGCACCGGAGTAATGTGAGCAGAACGCCTGGTGGTGGTGAGAACTCTTTCTGCTGAGTTTTGAACGTACTGTAATCTTGCAATAAAGCAATGCAATAATCCAGACGTGATGTGATTAATGCATGGATTAAGATTTCAGCGTCAGCTAAAGTGAGAGAAGATCTTAGACGAGCAATATTCCGAAGATGAAAGAGAGAGTTTTTAACGAGAAGAAATATGAGAACCAAAACATAGAGTTGAGTCGAATAAGACACCGAGGTTACGAGTCAGTGATGAAGGCTTAATATGGAAACCATCAATATAGAAGGACTGGTCCACCTTTTGACTGAGGCAGCAGAGCTGATCACTAATATCTCAGTTTTATTATCATTTAATTTGAGGAAGTTAAGGGACATCCAATGCTTGATGTCCCTGATACAAGCAGTGAGTGAGTCAGGCAGGGATGGCCTATCGGAGCTGGTGGTGAAATAAATTTGGATGTCATCAGCATAGCAATGGAATTGAAGTCCATGCCTGCGTATGATATTACTAAGTGGGTGTATATAGATGATGAACAATAGTGGACCAAGAACTGAACCTTGAGGAACACCCTGTGTAAGTGAAATAGTGGCAGAATTATGACCTTGTATGCTGATATAATACTTTATGTCGCTGATATAGGAAATAAGCCAGGAAAGAGCGGAACCAGTGATGCCGATATCAGAAAGCCGAGAAAAAAATAGTTCATGGCAGACTGTGTCAAAAGCAGCGCTTAGATCAAGGAGCATCAAGATGTTTATCAACCCTGAATCCATGGACAAAAGAATGTCGTTAACCACACGCAGAAGAGCAGTTTCAGTGCTGTGAGATGGGCGAAAACCTGACTGAAAAGGTTCAAAAAGACCATTTACATCCAAATAAGATCGCAATTGCGAAGCAACAACCTTTTCAAGGATTTTGCTTAAAAATGTTAAATTGGATATTGGTCTGTAATTGTCCATGTTTAGATGATCAAGGCCAGGTTTTTTAAGAATGGGGGTCACCGCAGCTGTTTTCGATTCTGCTGGGACAATGGCAGAAGCTAAACTACAGTTTATCATACGCGTTATGAATGGTGCAACCTCAAGGACACACATCTTAAGCAAAACAGTAGGTGCAGGATGTAGAATTTGACTTCACAATTAGATCACTTATGGCAACAGGAGTAGTCAGAGTAAAAGTAGAGAGTTTGATGAGTGAGCTGGACCAGATAACATTAAGTTTGAGTCACTTGTATGAGTGTTTTTGGTGATGGAATAAGTGATTGACATCAGTTTGTCTGAAAAGAATTTAGAGAAGCTATTTAAATATAGACATAACATGTTGTGGTGTATTTGTGACTTTGTTAACCATAGCAAAGAGTGATTTGTGTCTGCACGTGGAATTCCTAATAGTAGAGGAGAAATAAGAGGATCTTGCATTGTTAAGGGCTGTACGGTTGTTGAGCAGATGTTCTTTAAGAGCCAAAGAGTGCACAATGAGTCCAGTTTTCCTGTGTAGTCTTTCTAGGCGGCGACCCTCAGTTTTCATCATTCAAAGTTCAGGAGTGAACCAGGGTGAGGTACGTGTAGATGGAACCAGTCTAGTTTTAACAGGAGCATGCATCTCAAGTGTTTGAGACAGAGCATTATTGTAGATACAGCAGATTTCTGATGGACAGTTAGACAGTAGACATTCTGATAAAGTAGAAGCCCTTATTGAAGCAGAGAAAGAAGTTGAATTAACAGAATTGATTTTACGATAAGTCAGCATTTTCTTCTGAGGAGATATAGATATTGAAAAACTACAACTGAAGTTTATGAGTTTGTGATCTGAAAATGCAAAATCAGAGCCATTAACAAGAATATTATTCAAGCCAGATGTACATATGAGATCCAATATATGACCTCTGGAGTGAGTAGCAAAAGTTACATGTTGAGTCAAGTTGAAACAGTCCAACACAGATATCAATTCTTTGCATTGTGCAGTGTTTTCATATATATTAAAATCACCAAGCAAAACAACAGATGAATGACAACCACAGACAAGAGTAAGTAACTCACTAATATCAGAGAAAAAGTCAGAGGGACATTTTGGAGGTCGGTAAATTAAAATTACAGCCAGTGACGTTTGGCCAGTCATTTTCATCGCTAGGTATTCAAATGTTGTAACATCATGGAACTCAATCTTGGATATTTTAATAGTCTCACGGCAAACTCTACAGCCAGCCCTCCACCTCTACGATGAAGACGCGGTTGAGAAAAAAACCCAAATTCTGGTGGTGCATTTTTCTGCACATTTATGGAAATGTCTATTAATATAAAAGGAAACAAATTTCAGGTTACAGGTGACAATTCAAAAGATAGAAATATAAAAATGTAATATAATGCAGTAAGGCTCTCAGGCAATCTCTATCGCAGTCAGATATGTTTCTCCTGTCAGTCAACTTTTCTCATTTAATTTCATCCCAAACACACATGTAGGCATGACAGAAGTAGCCTAATGTCTTTAAATGTGCTTATGGCACCTTTTTAACTCAATTCATTTTAATTCATTTAGAAACTCCTGGACTTTAATAGCTCCTGTATTTCAGCAGGTTTTCTGCTCATGTTGAAAACTTTCTGCACATTCAGAATCTCTTTCACATATCTGTGTCAACACAAACAGACAAAAGACAAGACAAAAGTCGTATTACGAGAATAAAATCGCAATCGCATAATGAGAATGAAGCCATAACATTTTAAAAAATCTACCTGCCCCTCTGCTGTGCATTACCCTGCGTTATTGCTCTTCTGATATGGCAGTAGGCTACGTACCCCCTTTAGACCGTCTGACAGACACAGAGCCCGTCTGGAACTGTACTCTGAGGCGAGCTCGCTGCTCTTCATCAGAGGTAGAAAACCAAAACTGTAAACAGTAATCACACAGAAATTTCACCACAAATCCACACAAATGTTTGCTTCAGCACTTCTGATAAAATTCAGCTCACAGTTGCTTCACATCTTGGAGCAGAGAGACAGTCAAACAGAGCAAAGGTGTCTCTGAGCGAGGAGGACAGAGACGTCAGGTGTCTGTGTCACGGTCAGGTGTCTCATGTTATTCTCTCAGGCTGTTAACCGTTTGGTAGCAACATTTATATCTAAATGTTTTGATTAAAATTTTGCTAGGGACAATTCATTAGTCACTGACAAGCCCTGAAGCTGTGAGCAATGCACGCTCTCTCTCTCTAAATGCGAACATGGGGGGGTCATGTCACATGAACTTCAAACAAAATGTAGCAATATTATTATGAGTAGCCTCCGTTCTTCCAAGACCTGCGAGACAGGCTGCGTCATGACGATGATAGCATATTAATATTTTGTTGTTGTTGTTGAGCTACATTCAGGGCTACAGTCAAAACATTTGGGGCTAAAATAACCTGGTGACGCCGATGGAGCAAGCTACACCCGGGTTCGATGAAATGAAGCGTAGCCTTTATTGTAACCTCCGTTAACGGTGATGTCATAGTGTACTAATGCACCCTGGAGTACTCTTCTACCTCACAAGGTTGGAAGTTAAACACTGCAGGACAGCAGTAACAAGATTTTCAGCAGCTGTTATGTTGTTCTCTATAGTGTTCATCTGAAATGATAGATCCTAAGCAATACTTCCTTACTTCGCTTTTTAGGTAATATGCATACAGGCCCTGCGATGGACTGGCGGCCTCTCCAGGGTGTACCCCGCCTTTCGCTCGATATTAGCAGGGATTGGCTCCAGCCCCCCGCGACCTTGTACGCAGGATAAGCGGTTGCCGATGGATGGATGGAATATGCATACATTCGGTGTACAATTGTCCCCTTTCTATGCAAATGAGCCTCATTGAAATAAAAAAATGCAATAGTGCATCACGGAACATCATATGCACACAGATGGCACTGACATTACAATACCTGAATCATCACGAGGGAATGAAAGTGGAAAACAACATAAAAACCTGCTGCTGTTAGAAGCAGAGACGATAGTGAGGCATTACACCAGTTCAGCGCAGAGCAGGGCAGAGAAAACAGCTCTCCGTGTGCCCAGAGGCAAGAGGTGGAGCGCACAGTTAAAGCATTCCAAATAATAATCATTCTGACAAAACACCCAGTACAGAGTTAGTCATAGAAAAACCAGAGATAGAAAGGAATTATAGGGCAGGTGGAGTTCAGATCATTAGACTAGTCAACATTTGAATTAGAATACGTTGTCTTTCAAATCAAACATTTCAAGCTACGAGTGGAAAGTTTTTTTCTCACAGCTGCGTTCAGAAAATGTTTCGACTTCATGTGTTATACTACTTCAGTACACTTTAATGACAAATATTACTGGGGCTACTACAGAAAATTGCAGATGAACATATAACGACGCAAAACAAGGGCAAACTGCACTCAGCTGCTATACTTTATGGGTGTGTATGTGCTATATCATTAGCACAGTATCTTTTGTGAATTGGACCTTGAGACGCGGCAGATAGCGGTTGCAACTGAACGCAATTCATGGTGCTGTCAGCGGCCACAGTCCATTCTTTGTGAATTTGCCCCTCAGTATCCTGATCATGTGGATGCTGTTGTGTTCATTCATGTCAAAGACCTCATCAGCAACGTCACTAAGGACACCTACAGTAACTATTTCGCACTTGAAGGACTTTTCATGAGTTAAAGAAATGTATTATTACTCCATAAATAATAAATCAATAAAGATTTTCATCCGTAGGGCGTGTACTGTATGTTTGTATGTGTCAATTTTGAGCTAAATGTTGAGTCTGCAGTTAAACCAATAGAACCTGTGTTTGTGTGTGTGAGTAAGCTTTGATATGCCTTACATAATGCCTTTAAATATGTATCCATATCATGGGGTGTGTATGACCATCACTGTTAAAACTCTGCATGTGAGAGTGTGTGTGTGTGCACATGTGTTTGCATAGCTAATTCTGTCTCCACAGATGCGCCAAGCCTTTTAAATTCTCAGTGTGTGAATAAACGTACATTGGGGGAACTGTACAGAATCCCTTTGAAACAAAAAGTTATGAATTTTAATGTACTCTTCTCTTTACTGGTTCTGTCAGTCAGTCAGGGTGTTTATGAAGAGCGGTGTGTGTGTTATATTAAGCAGCAGTGGAAGGAACCTCCTGTCAGATTCAGAAGGAAGTGCCAGCAAATTGAGGCAGACAGAAACTGTTAATGATGCATTTTGTTGTTTTTGTGTCAATTTCAAATTGTTATTTAAAGTGAGAAAGCCCTACACTGCAGTAAAATGAGACCTTATATCAAAGAAAGAACACACAGCCCTGGGGGGCTCCGGTGTTCAGCACTAGAGTGAAGGAGGTGAGTCCGCCAATCTGAACTGACTGAGGTCTGTTTGTGAGGAAGTCCAACATCCAGTTGCAGAGTGCTGTATTTAAACCCAGAGTGCTGAGTATTTTCTAATTAAGTATCTAGTATGTAGTTATCACTGTGGATTTCCCCTGTTTTATAGGAGTATGTTGATGCTGATATAGGCTATATAAATAAAAACCTTGAACAAAAGTAGTTGAGGACCCCTCGTATAAAGGGTTAATGGCAAAAATAAAACCAGTGTTTAAACAAGGCATATGCAGAGATTCACATCTTTTGTCTCTCATATGTCACACCTCACAACCCCCTACCTCCACTCACACACTCAGATATGCAAACAGAGTGGAGGGTATGATAATAGCATGCTGAGGGCCGTGCCATCATCATGCATATCTGTGAGAAGCTACCGCCACACTGAGCTGATGTGTTGTGGAACAAAGGACCGAGCAGAAAGGAGAATAGAGTCGGGGATCGCTTTAGCTCGATAATACAGCTACAGAGGAAGCAGGGACATTATGACAATTACGACAATAAAATCAATTCAGGTGATTTTATTAGCTTTCCATAAATCTATGCAAAATCAGCATATCATCAGCATATCAGACATTTAGTGATAAGTTTAAAGGCCAGTGTGTGCAAATGTTCATGCATCATGCGTGCATGATGGGGCAGTGTTGTATTTATCAAACAAGAATGTCAGGGAATATATGTGTCAGCTAAATATGTTTTTTCTAAAACCTCATTATACACTTAGGAAACAAGATTTTGTACAAAGTACGAGCAGTAATCTGTGACAAACTTTTGCAACTAAACAAAGAAATGAAAATTTTCTGCAGTGCCTTTGCCTGCAGAGCCTAAAGGATACTAAAAGACAGTACCCAAACAGCCACAGCCTGTTAACCCTGCTACCGTCTGGCAAGAGATACAGAAGGATCTGTGTTTGTACCACCAGACTGCAGAGCAGCTTCTCCCCCAGACTCTTAAATTCACCCTCAGCACTGCATCATACAAAATATGTTTATTTTTATCCACCCAATTTTGTAAATAACATTTGCTTTTTGTTATCAGCAAAAGGAAACTACAACTTCATCGTTTTATACAACCCTGTGTTGTAAAACAATAATAAATCTACCTTGTACCTTGAAACAGTTTGTCAAAAGCAAATGACAACTGAAATTATAACATGAAAAGCTGGATGAGTAAAAGAAGCGGATCTCTTCACCACAATATAGTCAGTATGTTGTGCTGGAATTTTCACCTAACACATTACACACATTTCTTTAAAATTATAACCATAATTGATATCAAAAGAGTTCCTTTGAAATTCTAGATCACCAAATTTCTAATGATACAGTCAATGAAATCCTTGTGTTGAATACAGATTCGTCCAGCTGAAACTTTGTTCTTAAACATGTCCTTGCACATTTCACAACACTCAGGGATTTTACTGCTACAGCCTAACTTGGTCTGATGGTGGCTAATGTTAGAAAACCTTTGGTAGACATTGCTGTTTAACTGGTCGTTCTGAGTCAGTTCACTGACTTTGTAACTCTTCCCCACTTGTACTACTGACTTTTTAGCATTATGTCATAGAACTTCACTCCATTAAAAAGCTCTCTGAAACTCAGCCTTTCAGACAGTAGTCTATAAAGTGGAATAGGAAGGAGGGAATAGTTTGAAGGTAACATATGGTTAGCTTTACTATTTTATGCTATTAATATTCTGTAATGTGTGTGTGTGTGTGACAGAGAGAGAGAGAGAGAGAGAGAGATTTGGCATTGAGTGTTACCACGTTGACTTTCACATGTTGTAGGATTGTAACACACAGTAACATGCATGTACACTGTGCTCACGTGAACACACTCACACACCTGCGCATGTACAAATACACACACCTCTGTAAACAAGAAACACACACACACACACACACACAGTAGTCACAAACACACAGCCCCTGACCTTCTCATGGTCATGACTCATTTCCCTCATTGCTCATTCAAATTGTAACACACACACATTTATGACAATTGGTGTGTGTGTGTGTGTGTGTGTGTGGAGTGTTTTAAATACGAGGCTGTCCTTTTCTGCCTTATTGTAGTCAGGTTGACCTTTCTAAAGGACACCCTCTGCATGCAGAGAGGAGTGAGTGTGTGGGGGGGGGGGGCAGTGAGCGCTGCTCTGGGACTGTTAGCTCCTATACACAGCCTACAGTATGTGTGCCATTTAGTATGCGTTTTCATACAAAGTGCCTTCCACTGCCACGAGTGTGTACATTTATAGCAGTGGAGGGCAGAGGGAATTACAGCCCTCCTCCTGGCACAGTCAGAACATCACTGTGCCTGCTGACCAGCTTCCCAATGCGGAGAGCTGCAGCTAAAACCCTGTTCACAACTGACCATTGACAACAGTGTTCATATTGAGTTGCCTTTTTTTCTTCACATTACTCACTCTATGCACTCATTATGATATATAATGTCTTCATAACATATGTTATTGAATTTGTTTAATATTGTCTTACTAGGAAATTGATGAGCAGAAGAACTTCTTAAAAAGGAACAGTTTGTTAACAAAACATTAATTGGCATCTGTATGAATTGTTCATTAATTTGAGCCCGAGCACGGAAATTGGAACTGAAGGAATTTTTTTCCTGCAAAGTAATCTCATATTTGGCGCCCTAAACATGCTCGAAAACTCTCCTAACTTTCTACACACGTCAGACGGGGTGAAAGAACAACGTATTTTATGGTTCACGCACATGGGCGTGGCAAAATGGCTCGCTAGTGCCCCCAACAGAGCCGCCCCCAACCAAAGTTAATCCTACATGTACAACATTTCTGTGGTACGTGTATCATGTCTAGACGTACAAAAAAGCCTCTTGCAGCAATGCCCTAAACCCAACAGGAAGTCAGCCATTTTGGATTTAATGGTCATTTTTGGCGATTTACACACGTACTTTGACAAACTCCTCCTAGGATATTAGTCCAATTGACCCTTCTCTAAGCCACGCCCTGAATACACAGCTGGCCAATCACAGCGCAGTATAAGACTCGCTCTAACTGAACACTTTCATGGATGCGCTCCATTGACTCTAATGCAAAAAGATTCGTTTTCTAACTTTTTTGGCTGTATTTTTCTAAGATATGGTCAAACGCTGTTCCTGGGGCATCTTGTAATATTTACAGTCGCTTCCCAGAGAGGTTGAAAGGAGAAGTACGATTTATTCTCTTTCCAAAACCTAAAATAAATCCCGAAATATGTTTCCTGTGGATTGTTCCTAATGTGATGTTAGTTAGCTAACGCTAGCTAACTTCCTACTGAATGTAACGTAATAAAGCCCTACTGTTCTGCTTTTTAATGATTGTAATAATGAATAGAGGCCCACCCAGCTTTACAGGAACAGTGTTGATCATTCATATCGTTGTCTTTTGTTTCAATCATCGGGGGATGCGGTGGTTCACTTGTACTGTGTGATCGGTAGGCTTTATTTCTATCTTTCATTTTATTCACGTCCGTTTGAGTCAGTTTGCCAGCCTGAATACAACCTTGAAATGTATAATGCAACTGCAAAACTGTCTGCTTCTTTCTGAGATCGCTTTTTTCCAACAAATTTGACAATAGCGCCGACAGTTTGTCGGACTTAGCAACTTTACGCTGTGCAGTCCAAACCCGACGGTGAGTTCTCGTTGAAAAATGATGATTCGCCATGAAACAGGAAGTTGTTATAACTTTAACAGTATACATGCTCACATCTGCACCAAATTTGACATGTATGATAAGAGTCCCGCCCTGAACACATCCGTATGCCATCATTCACTCACCTGTTGCCAGCAGGTGGCAGAAATGTTTTATCCTGAGATGGGCAGCTCCTAGCACGTTGGCCACATCAACTTCAAAACTGTCCCAGAAAACCCTTAACGCATGGACAATGCCATGTTGTAAAATTTGTGAGTTTTTTGTTAATGGCATGTCCGTGGTGTGACGGCATGTTGCCATGAAACAGGAAGTTGTTGTAACTTTGGTGTACATGCTCACATTTGTACTAAATGTTATACGTTTAATAAGAGTCCCGCCCTGAACACATGTACAAGCCAATATTCACCCATAGTTATAGCGCCACCTGCTGGCAACAGGACGTGATTGCTTCAATGCTGTGATGAAGCACTTCTTGCAAGTTGACTATATCTACTTCAAAATCCTTAACACATTGATGATGTCATGTTGTAAATCTTGTGAGTCTTACTTCAACGGCATATCTGTGGCGTTGCGACAAAGTTCCATGCTTTGCCGTGAAACAGGAAGTCATCCTATCTTCACTGTACATGCTAAATAAAAGGTTGATAACAGTCCCACCCAGAACACATCTACATGCCAATATTCAGTTAGTCGTAGCGCCACCTACTGGCAACAGGAAGTTGGGCCCACCCAACACAGCTTGCAGCTTTAATTGTCAAGTGTTTTTCAAGTAAAAATTACATTCTATGGTTCAAGCTTCTCAAAGGTGAGACTACTGCTTTTGGCTATCTTTGGGTTTTCAGTACATTCTGAGGGACAAAAGGAAGTTCCTTCATATCATCATACTGACTGCTATTACATTTTGAATCTGATAAGACCATAGGTGTAATTTACACTGGGGACGCTGGGGACATGTCCCCACCAATTTTTGAAATGGATGATCTTGTCCCCAACACTTTTTGAAGGCACTTCCTAAAAGTTTTCTGAAAATTAGCTTGCAACAAGAAATGTTAAATAAAAAATAAACATACATGAGAAAGGTTTACTTGTGCAATAGGAAAACATGCTCTGCAATGTAAATAGAAGAAAGAGATCTGTCTTGTCCAAAAAAAGTAAATTAGGCAAAAAAATACTACATTAAATAATACTGATTACTGCATTATATTCAATAATTTTTATACTCTGAATTGTCACCTGCCACATGAATTTTGTTTCTCTTCATATTAATAAAGACATTTCCACCATAAATCGGTGCAGAAAATGTCTATAGAATACAAGAAATTAGTTTAATGCTCAAAATCTTCTGGGAGAGGACCCCATTTAATTTAATTTATTTAATCATTGAATATTTATTCTAAATAACATTGGAGTATCTAGAGTTATCTTGTTCTCCTGACTCCAATCTCGTGCATTATCACAGCTCGTGTTTCGTCACACCCCTAATCTGAGCTCTTGAATGTCCCCACCACTTTTCAACACAAAGTGACGCCCTTGGATAAGACTCTTATAAGATCAAGTGTATATGTTCAACCCTGATTGTGATTTCTCACATCGTGCCTAAAGGCCTAATTAATAAGAGAAAAATCACACATGCTTACTGGATCCATGATTGTATAAAAGAATGTGTTAAGTGTCACTATGTGTAAAGTGTTTCTCTGAGTGAACCTAGTCAATAACCCACTCACGCATGAACAGCGCAGAAATAATTAATACAGCTCTATCTGGATTTTAATATGCAAAATTGGATCTAATGGTTCAAAACAAATTTAAGAGTAATCATTTTTGAATGTGTGAATGTTCTTACAGCCCAGTCTCCGGCTAAAGTGTGTAACAGACGTGCTTGTCCGCTAGACAATACTGTGTAAGTTTTCCTCGCCTGGGTGTGAATACGCATGTTTGAAGGTGTAGTACAAGCAGGGGTGATAATGACGGGAGGAAAGGACAAGCATAAATGTCTGTGTATGGTGGTTTCACACAGGACAATAGTCCAATAGTCAGCGCTCATTGTTTTTAAGGAAGTAGTTATTATAACCCAAACCATGATCTTTTCCTAAACCTCACCAAGTAGTCTATATTTTGAATGTCTAACCAGATGTTGCATATTTATTATTAACTTGACTGCCAAAGTGTGTAATACACATCAAGTAACATCTGTCATTCATGACCTGATGAATGTAACTCCAAGATGATCTCCCTTTAGCTCAGTTTTTAGTCTCTACCAACTCCCGAGGGGAAAATTACAATCTTTAGCTACTAAATGCTTCACGGAGTTCACCAGCTAACCTCTACCTGTGTCTGTCTGCTGTTTGCTGCTGAGCAGGTCGTGTACAGTGGGCTTTAACAGCCTTTTCACTAAAAACAGCTGCTGCTGGAAACCAGCTGAGGCTAAAAAGCTCAGCAGAGCTGAAAGGGACTGCAGTTGGGTGATGATTTCTCACTATGAACGACTCCACACAGTCACTTGAGCAATTATTAATCATTTCCTGGTTGTATAGTACTTTGGTTTCTTGCATACTGATTGCTAAAATATGATTGCTTTCTTAACTTCAGCATATAGTTTATACCTTGTAGGCAGTGATGTGAGACTTCAATTCTTTAAAGTAAAAGTATCAATACAACAATGTAAAATTACTTTTCTACAAGTAAATTGAACTACTTTATATGCAGTTAGCTCGTTTAGTCCAGTGGTGTGCAACCCAGGGATTGGGCCCAGCCAAAGGGTCACCACATAATTCTGAGGGGTTGTGAAACAGGAAAGGAAAGGAAAACAAAAAAACAAGAAGAAGAAAGAAGTTCTCATATACACGTGTTTCATTGTAGTAATTTTCTTGGCTTTTCTCTGATCCGTGTTGAAGTTGCTAATGTGACCTCTCTGGGCCTCCAACAGTTATCTAAATGAACCATGTGAGAAGTTATAGGGGAAATATGTCTTTGGTGGAACTTTGGTGATCTACTGTATTTCATGTGCTCATAAGATGTTTTTGGGATGCAAAATCTTAATCTGTAACTAATATATACCCAAGATATACCCAGCGGCGTGGTTAGCCCTGGGCATCCGGGGCTATAGCCCCAGATGTTTTTTGAAAAGCCCCAGATCTCAGAAGGATTTTTAAAAAACAAACAACAAAAGGCTGAAAATTGAACTTTACAGGTTTAACGTTACATGCGCGGGAGTGAGCGAGAGATTATTATTATTTATTCTGCTGCACATTAGCGGAGAATAGGATGATCCAGCTGTAGCTCTGTGTCTGTCCTCTCTGCTCCACCTGAAGCTTTGAGCTGCACTTTATCAGAGGTGCTGAAATTAACTTGTGGATTTGTGGTGAGGTTAATCACCTGATCTATGTTTGGTCCCCCTCTTTCCTAATGTAAAGTTTTATTTGGCATTGCCTTCCTGGCTCAGGCGATTTCGGAGCTGGCTCATATAGGAGGCGGTTTACTAAGAGACCAGTCAATCACTCACAGTCCACATCAGTCGCGGACAAAATGTAGCCGATAGAAATGTTGAGGGAGAAAAATAAAGTTGCTCGATGCCGGTGCAGCTTCTTCTTTTGTGCTGCTGTTACTTCTAGCTGAAGGCAGCAGTGATGGTGTCTGCAGCAGGGGTGGGTACATCTAATGTAGGCATACTCTTAATTTCGCTACATTTTCCATTCATACCTTCTATAACTTAACCAGTCTGTAATCTGCATTTTGCTTCATTAACCGAAATGAGCTCATCCAGGCTGTGCGCGCAGTTACGCAGTAAAACGCTGGTCAGGTGCTTTTCACAGTCACAGAGCTGGGCGGATGCAAACATTTAGAAAATCAGGCAAATATCTTTTCAGTTTAAGGCTTTATTGTTCTACTAATACAACTGAAATCTAGTGAGCGCACACCATGGCACTGGTGGCCTGCTGGAAAGCAGCCTGCGTTGCTCTTTCACGAGCCAGCAAGTGAAACACTTTCACTTTCCATTAACAGCACATTAAAAGCGGCAAATGAAGACTACACACTGTAAGATCTATGTCAGACGATCACTGCATTGATTGAGATATATTAAAAGTGTCCTGTTGTTGACTTTGGACATTAGCCTGTTTCTTTTCTTTAAAACACATTGGTTACTATTTGTTTTTTAGCGATGTCCGGCGGTGAGTCCATAAACAGAATGTCGTCGGTGAAACTAATCTTTCACTCAGCAGCTGCCAGCTGTTATTTATTTTTCAGATGCAGAGAGAGAGAGAGAGAGAGAGAGAGAGAGAGAGAGAATATGGTGGATAAAACAGTCCTGTTGGGTTTTATGCATGACGCACAGCTTCCTCTGTATGCAGGTTTACCTGCTTCAACAATGAGCTGCTCTCGTTACTGCCACAATCATTCTTTGCGTCTATTAGAGATTAGATTAGATTATTTAGATGTTTCAGGAATAATCAGATTGTTTTGGCAGCCTGTGCTGCTGCAAAGCAAGAGGTTTGGTTGGCTACATGTCCATAATAAAAAGCACAGGCAACAAAAGTTGGCTGGGCAGCAAAAGTGATACTTTAAAGTGATCTTATAAACACCTCCATGGAGATTTAAAAAGGAAAATAATTGTAGAAATAGCTAAATTACAGATAATCAGCTTCTTCACTGCATTTGCAGGAATATTTTATAATATATATATATATAATAAGTTGCCTAGTCTAATGCAATAGACAGTCCATTTTTACTCTGATAGCCTATCTTGACCTTTCCTCATGTGAACACATAAGGGCTGTGATCCTGCACAACAAAACATGCAAGAATTAAATCCACACACTACCATGGATCACTTCCACACGGTGCGGCACGCAGATGGACCACAGATTAATTGCAAAGTTTATGATGATTTATCCTGTTTGACCTCTCAAAATATCCTTTATTCTGGAAACGTCAGAGAACCCAGTTAGATTCTGAATGTGCAGAACTTTGAACATGAGCAGAAAACCTGCTGAAACACAGGAGCTATTAAAGTCCAGGAGTTTCTAACTGAATTAAAATGATTTAATTTTTTATTGATGACGTAAAAAGGTGCCACATGCACATTTAAATAGTTTACCTCAATCAGTCACGTCTGCGTGTGTGTTGATTCAGCAGTGATGATATTAAAAGTTGATCTACAGGAGAAACATATCTGAAAGCAACCCTGAGAGCTGCTCTGCATTTTAGATTTTAAATTGTTTTATTATACCTTTATTAAACCAGAAAATCTCTTTTTCCAAGAGTGTCCTGGCCAAAGCAGGCAGTAGTACAATTGCACATTTAAGATGGAAATAAATAATCAGTTACAAGATCATAAAATCTCAAAATCTTCTTAAATAGTCACCACAATTCAGCAACAAGGACGATCAAACGAGTAGAATTGCCAGCCTTCAAGTCATTTAAAAGCAACCAGTGAAACCGGCTCACAAAGATTCAGCCACCTGTGGGCTACCTGAATTTTGTCTGTCCCATACCATAAATAATTTCCACAATAAATTGATGCAGAAAAGGCAGAAATTGGTGCAGAAAAACAAGTGTTTAACACGTACCCCCAGACCCCCCCTGTTCATACTGTTGCAGTTTTGTTGTTATATTATTATAATTATATAAAACACATGACATTACAATTTAGCAACATCAAAATGAGAGTTAATAGTGTTGTTGTGAGTTTTGTGCCGTATAAGTAGAGGATGTTTACTGTTGCTATACTGCTTTACAGACTTAACTTTGGGGGGGGTCAGTTATTATGTGAATATATGAAGTTTTATGGGCTGGGCTAAGCCCCCAATGTTTCAAGATCCTAAAAACGCCCCTGGAAATACCTGTCAAAATATTAGTGGAGTAAAAAATACAATGGAAGTGGGAGTCATTCTTCCAGGACTGGGGCAGGACAGGAGTATTTTTGTGAGAGTAGTATGGGACGGGTGTGAAAACCCACTTCCATGTCCCTAAGCCTCCAAAGTGTACAGTAGCACTGTATGTACTTAAGTACAGTACTGTATTTGAGTAATACCCCAGCGCTGCTTATATTGGGAGTATAATATGGAATTGGGACACAGAAGTGTTTCAGATACTGTCAGATGCAATTAAAGGAATTATTTTGGAGAGCTAAATTATTCCCCAGACACAGGGAGGCCATTCATCCTCTTGTCCCAATGATGTACCTACGTTGTGACACAATTTGTCACAGTGTGTGTTTATTATTATTATCTGCTCATCTCCTGTTGACCAAGTTTGAAGGTGACTCTGGAAAGAAACCACACGTTTCTATTGTTGTTCTCCCACGAGTCTCTTTCTCATTCTCACCGTCAGTTTCACCTCCTTCTCCTCATTTGTCTTCCTCTCCTCCCTCTGTTTTTTTGTCATTCACTTTTACTTTTTCTATTTCGGTCCCTCTATGTCTTCCTCTAGTCCAGCTCCACTCTCTGACCTCTCAGCTGAAAAGGACCGCAATCAGTATCAACTGCTCTAATTGTGTGTCACCACACAGGAGCCCTAATTAAAAGAATAAAATATAGCAGCTTCTGCTCTGATTGAATATGTGCGTCATTGTGTGTGTGTGTGTGTTTGCTTGTAATCATGTTTTCATAACTTGAACAGATGTTGTGTGGCAACTCTTTACAACACTTCCATTCACCAGTAAAAATGAGAAATGATTTCATCATCTTCATTTCATTTTCCAGTCAGTTAGTTGTTATTATCACCACCTGTAAAGTGTATTTTGTAAAGTACAAATAAAACTGTCTCATCACTGCAAAGTATGCTGCTTATCTACCACCAATATAACAGACCTTTCTGTATTTCTCACCTCCCCACTGATGGTCTGGATCACTCACTGGATCTCTCGCTAGTCTTTTTTTTTTTAAATAAAGTCACTGAGGTGGGCAGCAGACCAAACCACAAATAATAATTTTATTGTTGTAACCTTCATTTAACCGGGAATAGTTAAGCTGAGATAAAAGAGTTCATATTATGCTCATTTTCAGGTTCAAAATCTTAATTAGGGGTCGTACCAGAACAGGTTTACGTGGTTTCATTTTCAAAAAAACACCATATTTTTGTCATACTGCACATTGCTGCAGCTCCTCTTTTCTAAATGATCTTTGTTGGGAGTTGCACAAGCGCATTTCTTAAGGACTACTAGCCAATCAGAAGCAGAGAAGGGCGGGTCCTGAAATGCCGGGAAACATGGCTTCGGTTCATGTTCCCCTTACCAGCTTGGCAACATGGACTGGAGCAAGAGTTTCAGAGTGGTGAGTTATTAATCTGTAACAAAAGTATCTTTCATCCATGAAGTTTTAACTGAGCTCTGTCTCTACATCACAGGAACAACTTTCTGTCCACTGACTGCCTGGAGGGTAGCTAGTGTTTGGAAGAGAGAGGAGAGCTGTGTGCTGCAGCTCACTGTTTTTCCACTGGTGTTTTTGAGGGCGTGTCGGACTAGCCGCTAGGCGAGCATTATTCTGCGTGTTTTCTTGTGATGTCACAAAAAAGGGAAGAAAAGGCTGAACTACAAACGAGCTGTTTTCAGGCAGTTCAGAGCAGAGTTTTCTGTGGGAGATTGGAACTCCCTTTGGGCTGGAATTCAGGATTTTTCACTTTGCAAATCTATTACATGCACAAAAAAGATATATAAAACTCAATAAAGGAGAGGGGAAAAGCCAAAACACATAATATTACCTCTTTAAAACTCTCTTTTTCAAGAGGGTCCTGGCCAAGACAGGCAGCAGCACAATTAACAGTTACATAAAACGTAAGTGAATGGATTTGTAATGAAAAACAATATAACAGGATATTTTTACCCTGATCATCATAAAATATCAAAAATATTCATC
The DNA here is from genome assembly GCF_021292245.1 of Micropterus dolomieu. Lineage (NCBI taxonomy): Eukaryota > Metazoa > Chordata > Actinopteri > Centrarchiformes > Centrarchidae > Micropterus > Micropterus dolomieu. Next base: position 34,167,982 of record NC_060171.1, on the reverse strand, counting down.
AGTATATTTGTCACAAGTCATCAACATCTGGAATCAAACAGGAGCAGTATGAATCAGTCAAAACATCTACAGCCAGATGTGCCTGCCTCCAAGTCATTTAAAATTAATTTAAATGCATCCTGTGAGACCAGCTCCTGAAGATCCAGGTCATTTTGCAAACTGATTCCAAGCAGAGGGAGCAGCACAACTTTTCCCAATTCAGTATGGACTTCAGGGACGGATAGTAAGAATAGGTCCTGGGATTGAAGACAATATCTTTCCATACTTTTCTGAAGGGTGTAGATCCATAGGTAAGATGGAAGCAGACGAAGAATAGCCTAATAAATAAAAATATGCCAATGGTCAAGTCAAGGCAGAGCGTACAAGGAGCAATTATGTGTAAGGGCGTTTCAATTTTTAAATAAATCTCAAGGCTCCATTGTCGACAGTCGTGTAGGCTGTTCACATACCATGGGTCAATACACAGTCATAATGGCAGTGACAAAAACCTGTTTTACTGTTTTGGTAAGAGGACTTGTTTGGCAAACTTGACAGATTTTTTCTTTACCTTAATACCACCTTAAATGTTTAAGAGGCTGGCATCATTCTATATCTTTCTCACTGTCAACAAGTTTAACCAACCTAACACTGATACAGGTCATCTCTCTGTCTGTTCTACCCTGTCTGCTAGAAATGTATAAAGTAAAATTAATTAATAAATAATTAATTAATTTGACCAATTATGCTGTGTTGAGCAACATAATCACTGCCTGAATTATGTTTCCAGGTTATGCTTTTTTAAAGTGTTATGTTTATGTTCCACACGACTTCAGTTAAGGTTAGGATTGAGGTTTCTGTTACATCCCACCCTAACCTTAACCAACCTCTGCAAGTGTTTACACATAACGATAAAGTTAAACTGCACTGTTGCTACCATCCAGTTCAATCTTGTATTGCATGATCAGATATTTTGTCAGAAAACAACTGAAATTCCCATTCTCGTTATGTCTGAGCAGCATCATTTACTGCAAAACATTTGCTGTGGCAAATTAGTTGTATATACATATTGTTTCTTGGAGACAGGGTTGGTCTGTGTTGCTCAGTGCGAAGCCCACTGGTTCATACTGAAGTGGTAAATCAATAAAAACACCTCACAAATATTTAGCTTCATTTTTACAAAGGAAATTGTGCAAAGATGGATTAATTAACATGCGGTGCTCTTGTTAGTATTTTGGGGCAGCAGCACGGATATGTGTATTGGGTCAAAATGAGCTACCATTGTTGGTTTGGAGCTGCACATGAGAAAGATAAACATAGAACAGACGTCTACTTTAAGATAGAGTAAAAAGTGCATGGACAAAACAATTCATCCGATGTTGTGCATCAGTACAAATGTCAATTTGAACGTCCCCAATGAAATAAATTCTTGCAGAGAGTGATAATTGAATCAACAACATCGCTTGTGACACGAGGCGCTCTGCAGTGGAGTGACAGTGGAGGGTGTGGGCTCGCTACATACATACACCAGAGGAAGTGGAGTCTGTAACATAATATAATAACATAAAAATCTGGTCAAGTATGTTTTTTAGCAGTGTGTACTGACACACACACACACACACACACACACACACACACACACACACACACACACACACACACACACACACAGTGACATCTCTACACAGGAGGCTTTAATAATGTCATCACTGATAATAATGAGGTGGTTTGGATTCCGGTGGATGTCTCGTCCCTCCACTCACGCTCTTGATGGTTGGCTTTATCTGCCTTGGAGACGGACACTTGTGTTTGTATGGTGTGTTATTGGACCCAGAAGGGGTTACTCTAAATTGAGTCAACCTTATAATCCAACATTTGGAGGCGCAGGGTGACAAAATATGAAAGCCACCTTTTACAAAAGCTATAATTAGGTGTAAAAAAGGATTAAATGGCAGCAAATGAAACATCCCCAGACATTAAGTGATATCAGTCTGTGGGTAGTTGATTATTCCACAGACATTCACACTTAAATGCAGTCACAGTTTTAACAGATGGAGTGTCTGGTCAAAGACATTTTTAGAGGTTGTTTTGGGGCTCAATACAGAACTTAATTGACTTCCGGTTTCCTGAAGTAAGAAAACCTCTTTTAAAATCACACTGAACATCTAACCCTAAAATAAGACCTTACTCGACAGTATGCAATGTTCACTCCATTTGTCTGTTGTAAAAAATGGTATAGTGTCATTGTTTAGGAAGTATTTCTATTTTCTTCTGCCTTTGATGAACACCCACAAGAGACACAAGAGGCCTATGCCCAAAGTTTTAAATTTTTCTGTCCAACAGCTCATTGATAGAACATTCAAGAAACAGATCCAGAAGCCTAATTATACACTGATCTGACTAAAATCTAAAATAACATTTGACAGAAAATGACAAAGCTTGGGAAAAGGTGCCCCTCCCCCCACCACATCTTTAGTTTACTTGGTAAGTTTTGCTCAATTCCTGGATGCCTATGGGATCGTGACTATATTATTTGATCATTATTGATAGACAATCAACATTTGAGCCAAGATAACCTGACATTATTGTTTGACATAACTTCTGACTACACCAAATAGTTTTAAAAAAGGTCTGTCCTAAAGCATTTATTAGTTTCTGACTCTGATGGGAGGAATACAGTTCCCAAAACGTCTCGGGTTACGTATGTAACCCTTGTTCCCTGAGAAGGGGAACGAGACACTGCGTCGGTGACGACACTATGGGAACGCCTCGGGGCGTGGCAGGGCTGAAATCATGAATGAAACTATTCCAATCCTATTGGCGTTGCTAGAACGGTAGCGTGTGACGGCGTAACTGGAGGCGTATATAAGCACGCCGGCACACCGGACACATTAGCACTTTGCTATGAAGCAAGGCACTCCAGGCGGGGCGAGGTGTGGCGGACCGACGTAGTGTCTCGTTCGTAACCAGCAACTGGTCTGCTTTCCACCACCGGGAGGACCTCAGACTGTAAATACTCAGCGCTCTGACCAGGGAGAGCAGATGAAGTCTCCCATCCTCCGCTGTCACATGAGGTGGGGGATGAAACGCCTGCAGCACCGTAGACCCTGCCAGTCTGGACGGAACCTTAGGGACATAGCCCAAACTGGGGTGCAGGATGGCTCTGACCCTCCCCGGGGCAAACTCCAGGCATTGAGGAGAAACCAAAAAGTGCCTGGAGATCCCCCACCCTCCTTAGAGAGGTGATAGTGAGGAGAAGGCCATCTTAAGGGTCAGGTGCTTGGCCTCAGCCGACTCCAGGGGTTCGAAGGGGGGCTCAGCCAGCGCTTCGAGAACCACTGCCAGGTCCCAAGTGGGAACCCTGGAACGAGTCACGGGTCTCATCCTCCGGGCTCCACGGAGGAAGCGCACGACCAGTGGAAGCCTCCCCAGAGGCCCATCCCTCAGAGGGGCGTGGAACGCTGCCATGGCAGCCACATACACCTTGAGTGTGGATGGGGAAAAAGGCCAGCAGAGAAACGGTCCTGGAGGAACTCTAGTACCATAGTCACCGGGCAGGTAACTGGGTCCACCGCCCGTTCTCTACACCAGGTGGCATTTAAACTTACTAACAGTAGGTTGACACCGTCCTGACGGACCCCCTCCAGAACCCCCGGGGGCGGAGCAACTGGGGGAAGAGCATACAGACGCAGCCTCGTCCACGTCTGCACCATGGCATCCAGCCCTAGCGGGCTGGGGGCGAGAGGGAGAACCAGAGCGGACAGTGCGTAGTCTCCCGAGACGCAAGCAAGTCCACGGCTACTGGGCCGAACCTTCGCACAACCACTCCACCACCTGGGGGTGGAGTCTCCATTCCCCGGGTCTCAGCCCATGTTGCGACAGCAGATCTGCTCCCTGAATCTGGGTCCCAGGGATATACATCGCTCTGAGCGACAGCAATCTCTGCTGCGACCATAGGAGGATCTGATGTGCCAGCTTGCATAATGGGCACGAGCGCAGACCCTCCTGGTGATTCAAATAGGCCACCACTGCCGTATTGGCGGTCCTGACAAGGACGTGGCGGCCGCGGAGGGCGGGCAGAAAACTCCTCAGAGCTCTGAACACCGCCAACATTTCCAGGCAATTTATGTGCCAAAGGAAATGATGCTCCTGCCAGGAGCCTCTCGCAAAGCGGCCGTCCATGACCGCACCCCATCCCGCGAGTGAGGCGTCTGTCGAATAATTGTTCGGCAACATGACGCTCCCAACACGGGACCTTGGGACAGGAACCAAGATTTCCTCCATACTGACGGGGAACGAAGGCACCTGCTCGTAACCCGTATCAGACAGAGCTGATTTCCCCTCGGGGAGAATCCCTTGGATTTCAACCGCCACTGCAGGGCTCTCATGTGCAGCAGGCCAGAAGGTATTGCACTGGACGCTGATGCCAGGAGACCCAACACCCTTTTTTTGACAGTTATGGTGCGGCCTAACTGCACTCTGGTCACTGTGGACAAAATGGACCCGACGCGTGCAGGAGACAGGTGGGCCCGCATAGTCGTTGAGTCCCACACCACCCCTAGGAACGTAGTCCGTTGGGAGGGCGTCAGCACGCTCTTCTTCGCGTTGAGCCGCAGCCCCAACTGCTGAAGGTGGGCGAGGACGACATCTCGATGACGAACCACTAACTCCCGAGACTGAGCCAAGATGAGCCAGTCGTCGATGTAGTTCAGTATGCGGACGCCTTGGAGCCTCATCGGGGCCAGAGCTGCATCCATGCATTTGGTGAGCTCGACCCGCTGCCATGTAGGCCTCGCCCACCAAAGCGGATGTCGTCCGACATGGCTTGGTGTGGAGCGCCAGCGTCTGAAGGAATGAAGTGAGGGTAGGAGAAAGATAGCTCGCGAGCGCTTCTTTCACCCGAGGCATCGTTCCATAGCCGTGTTGCTTAGTTAAAAGCTAATGTGTCCGGTGTGCCGGTGTGCTTATATACGCCTCCAGTTATGCCGTCACATATCCAATAGGATTGGAGTAGTTTCATTCATGATTTCAGCCCTGCCACGCCCAGAGGCGTTCCCATAGTATCGTCACCGACACAGTTTGAGTTCCCTCGAAGGGGAACTACTGTATCTCTGAACTCTAACACATAATCTGTTCTATGTGATCTCCTTTTGATAACTAATGCGATAAGTAATATTGTTTCACTTCCATTCACTGACCCTCCCCTGAAACAGTTTGGAACCTCCCTGGGGAGGCCCGCCTCACACTTTGAAAACCCCTGCTTCAGACCATACTTTCATTGTCCCTTTATTTTTCTCCAGTCCACCTGAGTCACACAGTCGTGGCCAAAAATATGTGCACCTCTGCATTTCTGTCACGTAAGGAACGACTTCTCCCAGAAAGGTGTAGCAATTACAAGTACTTTGGCATTCTCATGTTTATTTCTTTTGTTTGCATTGGAACAACACAAAAAAAACAGAGAAAAAAGACAAATCTGAGACATTCCACACAGAACTCCAAAAATGGACTGGACAAAATTATTGCCATATTTTCAAAATCTTAATAATTGTATTTCAAGTATGTGATGCTCCTTTAGTTTGTAATTAAACTCACCTGTAGAAATTCACAGGTGCTGGCGATATAGAAATTACACTTTTTTTAGACTCAACCTTTGTGTCGTGTGTCTGTGTGCCACACTGAGCATGGGCAAAAGAAAGAAGATTAAAGAATTGTCTGAGGATTTGAGAACCAAAATCTTGGAAAGGCTTGGACTATCTCAAGGCTACAAGTCCATCTCCAGAGATCTTAATGTTCCTGTGTCCACTGTGCGCAACACCACTTTGGATAGTGGATAAAGAACCTCGATCAACTTCCAAACTAATTCAGGCTGACCTGCAGGCACAACAGCTCTCACTATCCGTTGCCATCTGAATGAAAAGCTGCTGCCACAGAAAAACAAAAAAGCCAGATTGGAGTTTGCCAAAACTTACCTGAGGAAGCCAAAATGTCCTGTGGACAGATGAGACTAAAGTAGAGCTTTTTGGTGAAGCACATCACTCTTCTGTTTTCAGGAAACAAAATGAGGCAAGAAAAGAACACAGCCCCTGCAGTCGAACATGATGGAGGTTCACTGATGTTTTGGGCTTGCTTTGCTGCTTCAGGCACTGGATGTCTTGACTGTGTGCCTCTGTCTGAATTTCCTCCAAACAGGAGTCCTCTGCACTACCAACTAAGCTAATCACACACACAGTAAATGCTGGAATGTAAATGGTCAATTGACCTGTTCTGTCCAGGCATCTATGACTTGAAAAAATTAGGCCTGATGCCAGACTTATTTGCCGACCTCTGGTTTCAGACAAAGCACTGGCGTGTTCTGAAGTGGCCAGCAATGAGTCCATATCTAAATCCCACAGTGCACCTGTAGAGAGATCTCAACACAGCAGTTGGTTGAAAGAACCCATCAAATGTCAAAGACCTGCAGTTGGCAAAAGAAGAGTGGTCCAAAATTCCAGGAAAGAGGTGCAAGAAACTTTGTGCTATACAGTACATGCTACCATGCTTCGTTGCCTAAGAGTTTTAATTTAATTTTTTTTAACTTTAAGAATACAACTAGGAACAATTATGGGCAGAGGCTGGAACACAAAAAGCAGTCTTAGTAAAATGTACTTCTCCCTGTTGGTGACAAAGTTAAGACCTCCCATCTTATCAAATCATTCTTCATTGCACTTGTCAGTTTACCATAGGAAAGTAAGGTTGTGAGGTAGAAGATGCAATAATCACTTCTGGAGATCAAAATCATGTCCTGCTCTATTTGAATCTAACCTTTCCATCCAGTTCTGTTCTGTTCTTAACAGAAAGCATAGTGGTTGTAGATTCTGTTTTTGCCAAATAGCCATCTAATTCTCCATACTCATTTGATCTGGCCAGCAGGACTGGGATGGAGGAGGACGGCCTATTCAACAATCCTAATATATAGTAGATTAATTTTTTACTGTTGTTCTTTAGCTTTTTTTAAATCAAGGGTTCAGATTGTAACAGCAAGGCCTGTCATTTACCGCAGTAAACACAAAGACCATGTTTTTTTTGTTTTTTGGAAAGACTGATTAGAGAAAACCTGAATGAGTTACAGAAGCTAGAGGAACAGTGGGTATACAGGAGGAGACGCAGGACTTCAGCACTAATAAAAACATCAATAAGCGCTGAGTCTAACTGAGCTCTTGTTGTCATCTGTCTCACCTGTCTCTTTCTCATTCTCTCCCTCAGAAACCTGTCCAAGAACCCCATGCTGACCACACTGTCCTGGCAGATCTTTGAACATCTGCAGCTCTTCGAACTGTAAGTTCACCACATCATGCCCATATTGTCCTCCCATCACTGGTGCCAGCACAGTCACAGTGTAGTCCTGTGTAGCTACAAGTTCCCCTCCCATTTGGCCTGGGTCAGTGTAGCAACCAAAGGTTTCCCAAATGTCTCTATGATGTCCGCTTTCTATAAAGACAATGCAGGTGGGGTTTTTTTTCTGTTGCTATGGTACTAATATCAATAGTATGTGCAGTGTTCCAAAAAGTACTCCAAACAGATAATACAAATCTGATTTTGGATTGTAAACATCTTTCACTACAATATCTATGGTTTTTGGTGAAATACAATGAGTACATTTGTTACAGTAAGTAAGTCATCCAAACATGACTTAACGCATTTCCGTCAGTCAAGTCATTGATACGCTTAGTCCACGACAAAACAAAAGGACTTGTTTCTAAATAACTCTTTGAAGTGCTCAAGGTAATATGTTACAGTTTGTTTCACATTATGCAAAATACAACTGTACATTACCTTTCACAAAAAATTATTTCCATAATTCATCTCCCATAATCAAAAGTGTGATCAATGAAGACATCCTCTCTAATCATGGATGCAAGAAACAACAGTTTTTTTCTTATCAAATGAAACAAAGACCATAACAAAGAACTGCAATTTGATTAGTGTCTATTAGCTAAGCACTAAGCTACCAACACTGAGGCTGTGTGTTTGAATCCTGCCGAGGTCACATAAACATCTCACGCTTCTGAAGTTTTGAACAACAACACATAAATGTATATTAAGCAAATGTTTCAGTGATGACCAATTCGGAATGATGAGCATAGTATTTTAACAACAAAGATAATCCAACGTTATGCATGTACTTTGTATGAACATAATTTATTTCAATGCAAAACATGTCTTTCTACATGTTTTTGTTGCACTCAGTCAATGTCAGATGTACTGATAGTGATGATGATGATCTGTTTGTAGTCTGTAGTTTGTAGAGTGGTGAAAAAAAACACATAATTGCGTGAACTGTATCATAGTGACCGAAAAAAAACTGTAGTGAACATTTGCAGACTTAACCACACCTTCTGTTTCTTTAAAAACCTGCTTGTGTGTGGTGCTGCAGGAAATCACACCAGGCATGTTTACTGGATGTGCTGACCTGTGTGGGGGGGCTATTTTTGTTTGTTTTCAGTGTACACTCATTGGTTGCAGCAACCACACTTGTAATTACCATTAGGCATAGCAGAGAAAGGAAGGGGTGTTAATGAAAAGCATATGTCACATGTAGTCGAGAGATCTCATATAGTTGCACAGAGTTTGAAGAGCGGTTCGTGACAATATCGCTGTAATATTCCAGAATATGTAGATGGCTGATCTAAAGTTAGAGCGAAGCAGACGGAATCTGTTCAAACACAGAAAGCTGTGGGGCTAGTAGACAACAGGCTGTCACCTTATGTAAGACAACTATATTGCATTGTTGTTACATCCAATAGTTTATTCAAGTGCCTTGTTGGAAAGTGAAAAAGAATCACTGCAAACCTGCAGTTTTATTTTGGATGCTCATGCTGGGTTTATACTCGGTTCATCAGCAGTTCCACATTAGATACCTAGGGTGTCATTAACATTGATTTGGCTGAAATTTGTGATTTTTTTTGCCCAACTTGCCCAAAATTGTAATGGGAACATAACTGTCAGAGACAATGGGCCCCTGGGTACAGCTATGTAACAGGCCCGCCACTCCCCCTGCGTATGAATAAGGCACCAGCTTAAACACCAGCTGAAAGAGATGCCAAATGACTACACACAGTGGCATTTGTAAAGCAGAACTCTCAGGCACTGCTTTAGATAGAAAAATTGCACCTGGACTTCGGTATTGACTTGACCCTGGAGATGAAGACAGGCTGTCCTACTCCTGCCCAACCCTTCCTGTGACAGCAGATCCACACCAACACTCCTCTGCACAGACCATACAGAATGCCACAGCACACTATACAAATGATAGCAAACTGTCAAAAAGAGCCTGAGATGCAGCCTTTAGTTTCTTAAAGCACAACTGTTGCTGTTTTGAATTTGCTAATGTGACTGTGTTCGAATGAAATGTTGCTGCTGTAATATGAAAATCAAAAAAAACAAATATTGGATTGGAATTAGGTTTGCAGATACTCAATACTAAAGGAGCAAAAACAGGATCAGGACATGCCGACTTTTAACTGAGCTCTGTGACTGTAAAGCAACATTAACATTAATAAGCCTTCAGACAGTTAAGCCTGTTCAGTAATCCATTTGTGGATATTACTAAACATTAACATGCACATTCCTGTGTTAACAAAGATACCTCAAACAAAGAAGTATGGTATCTCTTGTTAAATTTAAATTCAATTTAAATACCATGTGGGAGTGTGCATGCATGTTTATGTGTGGATCAACAGATTGATTTCAAATAGAACTTTTTCTTTTTAGCTGATAGAACCCCATCAGTGACTCACTGCTGAGTCAGAGTGTCATTATGATAATTAGACTTATAATAACTACTATATTCTCTGGGTAACACTGTCTTCACATCAAATATTTAAATATAAAGGAGGAGGATTTCCTTACATGTCTCTGGTGGCAGTAGATGGTCTTACTCAGGTAACATACTACACTTTATTTCCATTTCAAAGCTTCCAGGGAAATGCATTTTTTTTCCTCCTGTGATTATTCTGTCCTTGTTTTGAAGTCATTGACATAATGCTGCTGTTGCTGTTTGAAACTTTTGCTATCACGGAGAAACACACATAGGTTCTATACTGTGAGAATGTTGTGTTTTTCAAACACTCATAAATAATATACATAAATAAAGCAAACTAAAATGTCCCAACTGCTCAGGATAGCACATCTACTTCTGTGACTGTTGCTTTTCACATTTCCATCTCACATATACCAGCATCTATAATGTTGTCAGCTCTGTCTGGACTAAACTAAAGCAAAATGCTTTAGTCTGTGAATATTATCATAGGGGCTTATTAAGACATACTGTGTTGCCTTTTATGTGCCCTGCATGATTCATGACCTAAATTACTGTTCCGTCAGACAGTCAATGAGGACAGCAGCAAAACGTACTGTGCTCAAATGTTTTTTATGCTCTGCCATCTGGCCGGATGCCAGAGAAAAATCAGGGGTATCAGAAGCAGGAAGTGTGTGAAAGCTTCACCTTTACTGGAAAGACAAAATGCAATGGCTGGGACTTATTCTGCAGAATTTTTCAGCAGAATATGCAGGGACTGCAATAGATCAAAATGGCTTTTATAACACCAGATAAATGCAGTCAATATACCATATAACATATACTATAATGCCATCACATGATGTCATGGCATTTATGTCATACCACGTCATGTCACATACTGTATATATCATGTCAAAGTATCAGATACCACACCATATCAATATGTATGTTTTTGTGCACGTGTTATGGGAAAAAAACAATATTTTTCCACCAACATATAACATTCTGGCTAATGATATGAAGTGGATACTAGCTCTGAACTGCAGCTTACAGGTTGCCATCTTCCTCCACAAATTAAATGTTAGGTGTTACTCTGTCGTGGGGTCTATTTCAAACTCCTCAAAAAATAGTACATTGGTGTGATATAGATGGGAGATGGCAGGGCGAATATGCAATACCACTCACTGCACCTTCACTGCTAAGGGAATAAAACATTTGTGTGAATGCACAAATGAAAATAGAAATAACAAGTTGTGCTACTAAAATGATGAAGGAAGAAGAGATAATAAATATTAACTGCTTTTGTGAGACTGGAAAGGAGGGGCAGGTGTCTGTGTGTGCACCGGTGGAGCTGTTACGCTGCATACTGTGATAAAGACTTTATCACTGTATGAGTTAATTTAGTTGCTTGACTTTATCATAAAGTCAAGCAACTAAAATAACTCTGATCAGAGCAGCTACCAGTAGAATTGGAAGTTTAATGAATTATGTCACTACTTTTCATCACTTTCTATCAACATGTCTCTACTTTTCATCACTTTCTCCACCTCCTTGAAGTACCAGCAAAATAAAACAAATGTACCAGTCTACAGCAGAGGTGCTGAGAGCGGCCATCAACCGAATAATGATGCTGAAATAAACAGATGGCACTCTCACAGTCTGATGCACGCTCACCTGGTGTTGGACTGGTAAATCTTTATAAATGCAATTGCTAATCTATGTGTGCAAATCATATATTTAGCCGCCTGCTAGTACTAGGACATGCCCAAGTACACTACATGGTGGATGTGGAATTAATAAAATGTATCTAGAGAAAACAAAACAATTTGTCCTGCACTCAGCAAGTGCAGCGAATCTACTGTAGCAAAAGTGTGTCTGTTCTTGGCAACAACTTGTTGTGCTGATAATAATTCTAGGTCTGTGACTTTGAAGATAAAAATATGTTTATTTCCACTTGGAGAGAACACATTGAGGTATAGCAGTTTCATAAAGTTTTATAAAAACAAACAAAAAATAAAAAGATAAAAGAAGGTCAAATATCCAGCAATAAAACATGATAAGAATACTACATCAGGTTGAAGTGTTAATCCGTATCACTGACTGTCTAACTCAGTATTTAACTCTGCTGTAAGAGTCTTTTGGGTTCAGAATTTGGTACTGGTTCCTTGGTTCTACTGACTTTAGCAGTGATATTTCAGGACTGTCAGTTTTTGTTGTGACACCAACTGTGGATAATGTGACAGGAGCGTCACTGGCTGTGAGGCAGTGTGTAGATATATACTGGATGTGTGTCACCACATGTTCTGCCAACACGAGCCTGTGAAGGTGCTGCTAGCTATTCTGGCTGGGATATTTAAAGCCGGGTTGCTGTGATGCTAATAGTGTGATATTTCAAGCTATGAGCCGGTTCAGGCTGTTGGCTATCTGAGACACACACACACACACACACACACACACACACACACACACACACACACACACACACACACACAGAGAAGCACAGGCTACTAAAAGACAACATTGCCTTGCTGGCTCCTCTGAATTGTTATGTCCTCGTATCAGGAATGATGTGATTCCTGTTTTCATACCAAGTGATAAGCAGCTATTACATACTTGATTCCGTGTCTAAGTCTGAGGTTTTAATCCAGCTGCCAAACTCAATTTAGTCGAATCTTTTTGAATGTCATAAAAAATGAAATGCAACTTTTCGTCCAAAAGGATTGAAGTGAATAAGTGAAGCTAATGTCAGGAAAAGAAAATCCTGCAGAAATGTGGAAGTTGGAGTCTTTTAAGTACAGATAAGTCCCCGGCCACTTTCTGTGGACTTACAGACACGCAGTTTGAGGACAGCATGCTGTGTTAATCTTTATGAGCAGCCTGAGTGGTTGTCACAGGTCTGACACACAGCAGCTGGATTGGTAAAGCTGCTCCCACCACCACCACAGCAGAGACACACATGCTTACACACACACATTTAAAGAATGTTAAACATTGATATAGCAAACAACACCTATACCCAACGTGAAGTAAAATTACTGTACCTATTCTCAAACAATCACATAACACGTCGGTAAATTTAGATTAAATCCACTGAGGTAAAGGAGTGTTGCTGTGAATCTTTAGCTAATATCTTTTTATATTTGGATATTTTAAATCTATTACCAAGTTCAGTCTTAAGGACTCCATTTGTGGATAGGAATGCTAAATTGTCAGGCTGATTTAATTAGGGGTAGGCTATTTTTTACTATTCAGTTTTATGTTTGTATTATTTTTTTTCCTTTCATTTTTTATTACTGGTAGTTTCCTTTTTCTTTGAGAATATTTTGTGTTGAGTATTTCAATGTGTCCAGACTGTTGAGGAACTTTGTGGAGCGGCATCTAGATGCTTGTTCTGTATGTGTATTTGTTTCTTTTGACCTTCATATACAGATAACTGAGTTGGCTTGATTAGATTGATGATTTCTGGATTGTTTCTAAGCGCTTTACACTACATGTCACATTCATCCATTCACACTCATTTATACAAGAAACTAATTATTCACATACATTTACCATCGATGGCACAGCCTTCAGGAGCAATTTGTGGGTGTGGGGATCTAGGACATGCAGACTTGAACCATCAACCTCCTTATTAGTGTGGCAACTCTAACTACCTGCAGAAATACAGGCTTCTTCAGTGTTGGCTGGACGAGGACCAAGACTTCCATATGCACAACCTATGTGAAGTCATTTTCAGATACAAAGACTCCTAGGATGAGGACACAATGATAATGGTACAGTAATATTATTATAATTTTGATGAGAATATGCAGTTTATTGAGAAATCATGACAATGTGTTGAGACAATTCTCCTATTTCTGAATGTAAGTAAAACCTTTTAAAACCAGTTGGCTCATCTAAAAAATACATAATTACAAAGCTGGAAATTGGGCAGTTTTTACATGCCATTCATGCTCAGGGCCACATTTGTCCATCCCTGCATCAACATATTACTCTTTGTCGGTTTTCCAAATAGTTAGTTTAGTAGTTCCTAGAAAAACAATAGTTGCATATTGTAACTCTAGATTTTATGAGTATAGATGCAGATCTCTAAGGCTATCGCCAGTGGGTTTATCCTTCGCATGCATGTGCAGCACTGAAGAGCTTTGTCTACGCCCACTAGTGGCATGGGCCACAAGTAGACGTAAGACCTGGCAGACAGCTGTCCTGGAAGGGGCGGCTGTGGCTCAGGAGGTAGAGCAGGTTGCTGGGGATTGAACCTCTGACCGGAAGGTTCAATCCCCGGCTCCTCCAGGCTGCATGTCGAAATGTCCTTACTGAACCCTGAATTGCCACTGGCAGCTGTTCCACCAGTGTATGAATGTGTGTGAATGTTAGTTTCTGTTTGAGCACTAAGGCTTAGCTATAAATGTGTGTGAATGGTGAATGCAGATGTAGTGTAAAACCGCTGTGAGTGGTCAGAAAGACTAGAAAGGTGCTATACAAATACTGAGCATTTATAGCTTTTTCTTCAGCCAATGAGAGAGCCAGTGAGGCCCATAGCTTAGAGGGCTGTGCCTATACTCATAGAATCTGGAGTTACAATACATAACTATCGTTCTGTTTCAAATAGGCTTTGCCCTCTAATGCTATCGCTAGCGGGTTAGAGGCAAAGCAGGATGAGTCTACGCCTCACTGCGTCCATATGATAGCACCAAGCACAGACACACCTGCCCAGACTATAAGTAATGAAACAGTCCCAGCCAGCCGTGCGCAATGCATAATGGAGCACCACACAGCAGACTAGTAGAATATCACATAATAGCACATAATGTGTGTGCTCAGTGTGGCTGAGTCGGCTGAGAGCATTTATTCCAAAACAAACAAAGAGCAACATCACACAATCCCATAACCCATGACCCATAACATACCAGTGGTTTGCTCTGGGCAACGAGGGTCGGACCAACAGCAAGCAATCCGATTTCTACATGTTTTTAGTCGCAGCCGGGGGAGGAGCTAGACTCTCAGCACAGTGGGGGCGGAGCTTCATCACGGGGCCCACCTGCTACAAAGTAATTTAATCCAAGTTTACATGATCCCGGATTCACTCCAAAAGTCCACTGAGTCTGTCTGTTTCGCTGCTGCTGGAGCTGATCGCAACCATTCTACTAAATGTTCACACCAATGCTCACACCAAAAGCTCTGCAGTGTGTCCTAAAAGCGTCTCAGCCTTAAGGAGCAGATGAACTGGACAGGAAGTCAGACACAGAAATTTTCAAAATAATGTACCCAGTACAGACTTCCGGTTTATCCCATAAAACACAGCTAATCAGACAAAAAAGAAACAATTTAAATACGTAGCCTACTTAATCATAGTAGAAGCACAAAAAGCAAGCCTAATCACCAAATCAACAAAATATAAACAGTAAAATCCAGCAGGCAAAACGCTCTCATTCTGAAATGCTCCCTGTAGTAGTTGCTAGATGCACCCGTCAAGACAATGAATGAAAGCAGGCCACAGAGAGCTTTGAAGAATGTAGTAGAAGCACAAAAAGGACACACTGGACTAAAAGGACTCGTCTGTGTCCACATCAACTGAGCTAAACTGTACAGTCCATCATACAGTCCATCATTGTAGGCAGGGTCTGAAACCCTGCCTACAATGATGGATTAGTAATTGATGAAAACATTTATCACAGTTAATTAAACATGGCGGAACAGGAAAGATGCAAGATAGCGACTGAATGCTAAAAATGTCCGAATTTGGCCTGTGACTTATATTTTTCTGTACATGGCCCATGATCAAAAAAGTTTGGACACCAATGCCATAGAACCTCTCTGAGCCGCTAACTCAACACAGCTACCACACAGAAACTGAAGGCCATTAATGTGCTTCTAGTTACTCCATGTTTGTACAGTCTGACAGCAGCTGCTCGGCTGGCTAGCTCCTGTTCCCTTTTACGCTGAGCGGGGGTCAGTCTATCACTCTCTGCCACTCTGCTCGGTGTTTCCTTACCTCACACACTACGTAGCCATAAGGCCATAAGTGCTTGACTTACGTAGTCCACTGCTGCATCTTTAAACATGCTGGGAGGGAGGACGCTAGCAGAATTTGGGGGTTCAATTTCAATGTAAAATTAAATTCAGTATGTTCTGGGTCGAATGGTTTGTTATAGTTATAGAAAGGTGTGCGTCCATAGTCTAGGTCTGCTTCCCTCGAGCACAGCAGGAACAGGTGTTTACCCAGTCCCTGATGGCCAGCTCACCTCAGACGCTTTGTCCAGCCAGCACGATCCACAACTGTACAGTAACTTTTGGGCTGTCTGAAAGCCAGGGTCCTGGAGGAGATGTCAATAAGGCCCTGTCCTCCATCTGCTGATGGGAGCTGCTTGGATCTAGTGCTGTCCAGACCAGAAAATTCCACTATCAGCTGCTGTACCTTCTCAATAAGACCTGGTGGTGGCGGTAGAAATGTGAGTCTGTGCCATAGCATCAAGAAGACCAGGTTATTTATGACCAAAACCTTTCCTATGTAGACAGCTGGGGTAGCAGCCTTTTCCACTTAGAATCCATTCACCTTCTCCAGCAAACCATGCAAGTTAATTTTCTGATACTCCTAGAACTTGCCCTACCAATTCAATTCAATTTTATTTATACAGCGCCAAATCACAACAACAGTTATCTCACAGCGCTTTTCATAAAAGAGCAGGTCTAGACCGTACTCTATGAAGACCGTACTCTATGACTCTGTCACAAACCACTCGGCAGACTGGGAACCTTTCCTCAACCGCCCCACTAACAACGCCTCATTCTTCCCTCAGTCTACTTTAGCAGACAAGGCTCATACTAACCCAGACAATCAACGGAACTCTGGACAATAACGTTGTCCACATAGGCAGACACTACAATAAGCTGGCTCTGCATCAACCCAAAGAGAACCCACTCAGTCTGGACCTTAGTCTGCAGAAGCTGGCCCGGGATAGCAGAGAGAGAGACAGAGTACCAGAGAGTGTATTTTAGTCTTTTAGAAGCAGGGCAGCTCCTCAGAGAAGAATATATGCTATCCTCTACAGAGCAGATATACTTAAAATACACATATACTTACAAAGTTGCAGTTCTCATTGTACTATGCACACACACGCATGCATACACACACACACAAACCCAGCACAAATATGCATTTATTCAAATACCGTTGTGATCACTGATAGCTCAGTGTTGGGAACTCAACTTATGGGAAACAAAGAAGCGGCCTGCGTGTAAAACAAAAAGCACAAAGAAGCAGTGCCAAAATCTCTCTGGTCCATCAATTTTCATCATTCATCATTACGCCTGAACGTGAGAGGAAGCCAAATCTGAATACCGGATTCTTACTGGCCAAGCCCCTCACGGGAGCGCAGGAGCCCCTGTGGCGCGGCTATGATGTCACCTATCCCATAAAAGGAGAACGCACCAGTCTCTCCTCGCCTTTCCACTGCAACTGCTGTTGCTACAGGAGGTAACTGGAATCCCATTTCAGCGCCGGGTGAAGATCTTACTCGCTGGATGAGTTGTTTTTCTCTTTGTTTTGTGTTTGCTGAACACATTTTTGGATCCAGAAGGAGACTATTAAACACAACATAAACACCTCATGGGGAGAAGGATAACCTCTGATGCCCTGCTCCACAGCCTGGTGGAGATAATAAGAGATTTGAATATTAGTGTCATGTTAATTAATTCTTACCTCATCTGTTCAATCAACTTTGCAATCAAATTATCTAGATGATAGAGTTGTATTAATAGATGGATAAAAGACCCATCCATGCACATTTGATGAAATATAGCCAGCAAGCATTGTTTTTAAAGGCTTATTTAGAGATGAGATTTGTTCCATTTCATTATACACTCACCTAAAGGACTATTAGGAACACCTGTTCAATTTCTCATTAATGCAATTATCTAATCAACCAATCACATGGCAGTTGTTTCAATGCATTTAGGGGTGTGGTCCTGGTCAAGACAATCTCATGAACTCCAAACTGAATGTCAGAATGGGAAAGAAAGGTGATTTAAGCAATTTTGAGCGTGGCATGGTTGTTGGTGCCAGACGGGCCGGTCTGAGTATTTCACAATCTGCTCAGTTACTGGGATTTTCACGCACAACCATTTCTAGGGTTTACAAAGAATGGTGTGAAAAGGGAAAAACATCCAGTATGCGGCAGTACTGTGGGCGAAAATGCCTTGTTGATGCTAGAGGTCAGAGGAGAATGGGCCGACTGATTCAAGCTGATAGAAGAGCAACTTTGACTGAAATAACCACTCGTTACAACCGAGGTATGCGGCAAAGCATTTGTGAAGCCACAACACGCACAACCTTGA